>NC_056741.1:908906488-908968988 GCF_019279795.1 Protopterus annectens | reverse complement strand
AAAGAAGAATGTTTCTAGTATACCAGAAATACTGGACGAATTTAGAAATCACTTTCACAAGATTAACCATAACAACATTAACATGGAACCTAAAGATAAAATAAAGGAGTTTATAACCACAAACATGAATAAAAAGCTTAATAAACAACAGATTAAACTATTGGACAAGAGTATTTCATATACAGAAGTTATTACACAAATAAATAAGCTTAAATCAAACAAAGCACGGGTAATGATGGTATTATACCAGAGATATATAAAATCCTTTCTAAAACTACATATTCATTAATACATAAGGTTTTTATTCTGGCCCAAACTGAGTTAATAACCGGCACGCTCTTGGCAATATACATTTATTTCACCAATTTTAAAACCTAATAAAGATCCAACTAGATGTTCTTCATATCGACCCATCTCATTACTTAATGTTGATTATAAAATGTTTATGAGTATTTTTGCTGATAGATTGAAGACAATTATCCCGGCATTATAGACATAGAGCAGACGGGCTTCATTGTAAATAGAAATACTTTTGATAATATAAGAAGAACTTTAACATTAATTGATGTTGCAAATAGGAAAAAGAAAGATTTAACACTTATTAGTCTTGATATAGATTCAGCATTTGATTCAGTAAGTTGGGACTATCTGTTTACCTTACTGAAATGCACAAATTTCTGATGCATTTGTAAATTTAATTGAGCATTTATACAAAGGAACGCTGGCTTATATTAAGGTAGGAACATATGTTTCACAAAAAATACCCATTCTTAAAGGTACAAAGCAAGGATGTCCACTTTCTCCACTATTATTCACTTTAGTAATGGAGCCTTGGGCTAATTTGATTAGAAACAGTACTGACATAGAGGGTTTTGAAATAGAAGAAAATACAACATCAAAATTCAACTTTTGCAGATGATGTTCTAATTACATCAGCAGGATCTAATTCTTCTATGCAGTCTTTATTTGATAAAATGATGAATTTTAAAAGTATTTCTGGTTTAATATTCAATGAAGAAAAACTAAAATACTACCTATATATACGAAAAAATACTCTCATTAGTGATTTTACTAAATATGTACCCAACTCAGGTCAGATAACTTATTTAGGTATAATACTATCTAAAGATATTAAATCTATTATATATAATAACTATAATACCTGTTTTCTTAATATACAAAATCTTTTTAATACCTGGAATAATATGTTTTTTACTATGGAGGAGAGACTTACAATTATTAAAATGATAATATTCCCCAAGATTTTATACTTAATACAATCAATAATACTTTCACCTACAAAAATAACTATCAAGAAACTGAATACACTAATGTTAAATTTCTTATGGGCACCTAATAGACCTAGGATTGCATTAAAGAAACATACTAATAGCTGGTCTCAAGGGGGTATTTCCTTTCCAGACTTTAATTTATATATTATCTCTTCTATTATAAAAGTTATTACTTTATTAATAGATCGGTCATATGTCGCAAAATGGAAAGATTATTGGGAGCTAATTAGTATGCACTTCATGAAAATCTCCTTAACACATAAAATATGATTATAAATAACTCCATGTTGTGGTTGCTAAAGGAATTTTGTACTTCACCTATTACACCTAAACATATGGTCTGTTACCCATTAAATATTATTATTAGTTATCGTAACTTTATATTCATGCACCCTAAGTATAGGGAATGGAATTTTATTGTATTCCTATAATCTATACTCAGGGTATGCTTATGTCATCTACTTCTGAAGGAGCTCATTTAGCTATAGATAATAATCTAAAGTACTGGTATCAGCTGATATCTGATAATAAAGTTAAAAATCTAGATTTCTTAAAACAAGAATTTGATCTAAGAGAAACTTGCTGGTTAGAGGTTCAGATCTTTAGACAACATCTCATTGATAGAATAGATCTAATGTCTATAACAGTTAAAGAATCTATTCCAAAACTGATTGATTACTTGATAATAAATTTACAGCATAAAGTTTCTGATAAAGGTAAACTTTCATATATACATAAAATTATCAGACAAGAAACTTTTACAATGTAGATTCATACTGGAATTATTTCACCTCTATTAATGGGGACCCACCAACTCAACAAGATAAACAATATATATTGGAATCTGCTTATAGAACTACATCTTCCATTGTCTGGAGACTTTATACATGGAATTTTTACATAGATCTTTTTATACACCTTTGATGATGAATAAAATTAATAATAAAGATAATCTATGTAAGAGATGTAATGTAGAAATTAATGCTGACTGGGCTCATATGTTTTATGACTGTATGAAGTTGAAAGAATACTGGAAGTCAATTAATGAATTTTTGCAGGCTCTTTTTACAGATAATTTCATTATTTCTAAGTCTCTTATATTATTCAACACACATGTACCTCAATGTGTTAAAAAGATTAAGCTTCCCTTGTTATGGTCTATCCTAGCAGTGGCTAGGAAAATAATAACTAGAAATTGGATTTCAGATACACCTCCTTCGTTCAATGAATTTAAAAATGTTATGAATATAATGTGTCATATGGAAATAAGCACAATTAGAATGAGAACAACTAGAAAAACATCACATTTTATTGTATGGGATAATTTACAAAATTTGTTAAAAAAATTCTAATTTCAATAGCACAGTATTTTAGTTTAATTAATTGATCTGATTGTAGTGGATGTCTTTGTAAATACTTTAGTTGTTTTGTTGAATATTATAATAATACCTATTTTTAATTATTTGCATAAAATTGTTATGATATTTCTCTTGTATGTTAAAACAATAAACTTGTTTTGAAAAAAAAAATGTATAAGATACACTCTACACTGATCGATTACATTACAGTAACCATGAAACAATGGCAGACCACTTTGCAATTAAGCCATGATAAAGGACAGATTATTATCCCAGGGATAAAAATTCAAAGGGGGATATTCCAAGGTGACTCTCTGTTACTGTTGCTATTCTGCCTTGCCATTACTCCATTAAGCTGTTTACTTAACAGTTTAGGCCATGGCTACAATTTGGCTCATAGAAAACAACAAAGTCTAGTGACTTCTCATCTTCTCTTTGTCGATGATTTAAAAAATGTATAGCTCATCAGATGAGGCACTGAAAGCAGAGCTGCAGGTTGTCAAAACTTTTTCAGATGATATTAGAATGTAATTTGGTTTTGATAAATGTGCAAAAGCAATCTTTAAAAAAGGAAAACTGCAACACCAGGAAAACATCAGTTTGGGACAAGAATGTGATATAAAAGAACTTGAGCAAGAGGGAGTGTATAAATACTTGGGAACTGATGAAGGATCAGCAATAAAACATGAACAAGTGTGAATAAAACTCGGTAAGGAATACTTTAGAAGACTTAAATTAATCCTGAGAACAGCATTGACATTTAGGAACAAGATCCAAACTATAAATCTTTTGGAGTGATTGACTGGCCCCAAAAAGTGCTGGATAGATTAGATATTAAAACAAGAAGGATGCTTCATGCTCACCAAATGATTTATAAAAATCATTGTATACAAAGATTATATATTCCCCTTTACGAAGGAGGGATGGGCCTCCTTAAAATTGATTATATGTATAGATCTGCAATCGTGGGACTCCACACATATCTACTGACCTCACAAAATCCAAATGTAGTGAAAGTTTTGAAACATGAGGAGAATAAATCTAAGATGACTTCTCTGCTTAATTTAGCATAAGCATATCAATGTCAAGCAGGAATGGAAATCAAACCAGAAGTAGATAAAAAACAGCTAGCAACTGAATGTGGCAAAAAAACAAAAAGAAAGAATATAAGGTGAAGGACCAGATGAGAAGGCAAGAAATGTGGAAAAAACAAATATAGTTGCAAATATAGAAAACTTCTGGAAGAGCCTTATGTTGATCAAGAATGAACGCAGGAATGTTTAAGGAGAGGTGAATTCAAACCAAGAAATGAAAGGTTAATATTGGAAGCCCAAGATAGTGGGCTACATACACACCAGTTTACAAAGTCCATTGAACATGTGGGAGAAACAGAAATGTAGGTTTTGTAAAACCGAATTGCAAACAGTCATACACCTTGTTGCTGGTTGTGACACACTAATGGCAGAAAAACTGTATACCAAAAGGCATAATAATGTGGCAAGACTGTTGTATTGGGGATTGTGCAAACATTATGGTATCAAAGTGGCTGAAAAACACTGGTAACATCAGCCACAAAGCATCATAGAAAATTATGAAGCTGATTTCACATGGGATCACCCATTACCAACAGTTCAAAAGATAGACGCTAGAAAACCGGATATAGTGGTCCAAGAAAAGAAGACAAAAGTTGCATTGATCATTGAAATTGCCATACCCAGTGACTATGGTGTCTTGCGAGAGACACAGTCATAAAATACCAGGATCTACAGGCAGAAACGAGAGCAATGTGGAAGCAAAATACCCAGACAGTTTCAATAGTAGTAGGAGCAACAGGTCTTATAAAATGGAATTTACAATCATATTTAGATATGTTACCAATCCATGTAACTCCGTACGAATTGCAGGAGTCATTATTGGGCACATTGTGGGTACTACAAAGAGCACTTTTGGCTGACATCAAAGATTGAAACAATACTAATTTCATGAACTTTAAATCATACTTTGACTTAGGAACGGGGTCCATTCCCATTATGGTATTAGAAACCGAAAAGACTTGGAGAAATTAAAAGTCAGAGGAAGGCTATACTAGCAATCAGTGCCCATCAAATGTACATAAGATTAAAAAGCCACACAGTGTAAAAATATGCAATAAAGAGCTGCAAATATAAATTAAAAGGATAATGCAGTACTGGAGTGGATTTATAGGTATTTCACTAAGCAGAGCTTTACCCATTCTAAGTAATCTTGTTATAAAAAAATACATGGGGTATGTTGTACACACAAAAATGTATTCAGTGCTTCCAATAAATATACAAGGGCTATGGAATACACACAAAATGTTAAGCCAAACAAGAATGAAACCAACTCAAGTAAAGGAGCCAAGCAGAAATAATTCCCAAAAAATTTAATGAAACTAAGCACTTTTGCCTAGTCACAGCAAGACTTCTTCAGAGTTAAAACAACAATGGTACAAATCCATTTGAATAATCTTTCTTGTTAATGACATCACAGCAGATCAAAATAAAACATGTCACATCATGAATATTTAAATAAATATTTAAATAAACATGAAACATCATAACAACTACCAATCAATATAGAACATGTCACATCATGAATATTTAAATATTTTCGGATGCCTGATTCCTTTAAATCGAGCCGGTTTCATTCTTTTTCATATAGTGTTTGGTTGGAGTGTTTCTGTGTTGGGTTACACATAAAAATGTATTCAGTACTTCAGCAACAGATGAATGTGCTAAGTCACCAACAGCCTTCTTGAGAGCTACTGAGAAAAATCATTGAACAATGCTGTATATAAATATATACATATATATATATATATATACATATATATATATATATATATATATATATATATATATATATATGTTCCCTTCAGAATCTCAAATGCCTAAAAAACCAGAATGTCATGTGGTCGAGACCATATGATAGAGTTTTCAGAAGCTCGAAATTCTGAACGGAGATCTGCATATAGCACAGAACAGGAGATTTCCCTTTTCCTCGCTATAGTGCGATCTCGGAGTTGGTATATTTAAGTAGTGGTGGTCTGGGGGGGGTCGCAGGGGGCCTTGCCCCCCTGCAGAAACTTTTTTTGTTTGTTGGATTCATTTCAGGGTTTCGAGCTTCTGAAAACTCGATCATATGGTCTGCACCATATGACATTTGGGTTTTCAGACATTTGAGATTCTGAAGTGTGTGTGTGTGTGTGTGTATGTATATATATATATATATATATATATATATATATATATATATATATATATATATATATATATTATACACACACACACACACATATACATACACATGTACATACATACACACACACACACTATAGTATATTATATATATATCTATGTAAACACACACACACACACACACACACACTATAGTATATTATATATATATATATATATATATATATATATATATATATATATATATATATATATATATATATATACCACATATATATATATATATATATATATATACATATATATATATATATATATATATATATATATATATATATATATATATATATATATATGTCTATTTCAGAAGACTGAAAATTCAAAATATTGAATGATGAAACATGCAGAAAGACAGGTACGTATTGATGCTAACTAAAGTCAAACAAAATTTCATCTTCAGTCATTCACCATCATACTATCAAATACAGTAGTCACTTGCATATTCACCATAGCTAGGAGGTGGTTTGCAATTTGCACCTCCGCTCTCAGGTCACTAGGTCATAAAAACAAATAATTATCACAACAACTTTGGTCAGGGCTAAAATGAAAGGTAAACCTGTACTTCTAACAAAACTACCAGTCATTCAGTGCAGAGATGTCTTTCGAAAACTGGCCACTAGCATGAATTAAATTCTTGCATTCCTATCAAGTCTACTATGTGCAAAATCAAGTTTTAGGCAGGTAAGATGAACCTACTCACCATAAGCATAAGCAGCTATAAAGCTGTTGCAAAGCTTTTAAAACTGAACAGATTTTTTTCTGCAAATGTCCAAGAGAGAGGTTGTCTTGATCACCTAATCTGGATACCATTCAGATGTTAAATATTTTTAAAGCGACATGACTGATTGGGTACTTGACATTGTCAGACTCTGTAGCCCAAGCATGCTCATTATTAATCATAGGTGGCATTTTTAATCTTTTCACATAAAAGGCTTCAGACTTAATATGCAGGTTTTAAAATATTTAAAATCATCCCTGCTCATTAAACAACATAAATTCTTGTTGCACACTAGTTTAAATTTTAGCATTCACAGTATTCAGAAACATTTTCCTGGAAGAGCACATCAGCATGAATCAAACCTGTACTTGTGCAATATAACTGTTGGATGTAAAAGCTGCATGCTTTTCAAGAACCTCTATCAGGCACAGAGTATATTTTCATGCTGCCTTGGAGTGTCCATATAAAATAATCCAGCTGACAACTGTACATAGAAAAGTGTCATCACTACAATTAAGCAGTGATTCAATGATCACCCTGCAGGGGTAAATTATTACTGTGGCTTATAAGATGTTTATCCACTGCACACATCCGCCTCACAAAAAATGGTAATCATAGGATAATTTATTAAGCTTACTCTACCCCAATCCTCTGTGCTACTACCATCTTCCTTGGTGACTTTACAAGACAAGTATAACATAGTATTGTTACAAGTGATCTAATCTAATCTAATCTAATGGTCTCCAATCTGAGCAGTGCAAAATGTGAGGGGTACATCATCACTTGCAGCTGGAAAAAAAAAAAACAGGGAGTTCAATAGCATTTTTCCTATGCTGGTTTAACATGGTAGTAAAATGAAAATATTCAGTTGACTTTGGACATTCTTGTACACTAGTAATTATTAAAACATGTCTCTCTCTTAGGTTTAGAATGTTTTTTCACCTTGAAACTCCATTTCTTACATCATCTTTTGTACTGAGCATACAACCTTTTAATAAATCCAGCTACGATCCCTAGTCTCAGGCAGCACATGTATTTATTATGCCTTCTGTAAGCTACCACTCTATTCTTGTCGCATCAGTGGTGGTGAGGGTGTTGTGGAGAAACTCACATTTCCAGCGATATATCACAGTTTTATAGCAGCCACTTTATGACGTGCTTTTGCCATCCGAGATCCTTTCTGTATGAAATAGTACTCCAAGTATGTCCCTTGTGACCTCATACATAACTGTAACACTGTGAAACCTCTATAGGTCACAGCCTATTTGTGGTTTATAAGATGATATGCATATTTGTCTCCTTAAAAATGCATGGTCATTGAAACCTTTCAAAAAAAAAAAAAAAACTTTAAACAGGACATGTCCAGTAAGGTGACTGAGAAGCAACACCATCACATTTTGGTCTTAATTGTCTTTTACATATTACAACAGTTATGATGTCAATCTGTTTTGCAACTGGTATATACAGTCAGGTTTATCATAATGATGAGTTATAACCAATTATTTTGCCTGCAATTTCCGCACGTCAAACCAACTGCACAAGCATATCTCCCAACATTCTACTGTTGGGCAATGTTTGCTTATACACAAATCAAGTAGAATACATCATGTAGAACCCACTGCTAATGTATAGATAGTGTATTCTGCTGCTTGAATTAATCTGTGGTGCTCCAGGTTGCAAAACCAAAATATAATCAAGATTATGTCTCACAGTCACTACACTGACTGGTACCATTATGAAATTTTATTTTTCTGTCCAAATCATTGTAATCTAAAGATAAAGGGTAGGTGTCCATTCTGTAGAGCCTTATTAATGACAGCTGTCACATCATTAACACTGCTAGGATAACCTCTAGGAATTTTCATCTTATACAGTGTTTTACCCATTTTACTGTTTTGAAATCTGAATGCATTCCTGTGCAGTATTGTCCCACTTTCTAGAATATGCATTTCTGAAAAGTCAAATCCCAAAGCCTTTTTAAACTGGCACATAGTTTAATGATCTGCCATTAAGTTAACTATTCCTGCTCTGGGCAAGCATGCTACTGGGTGACCCCCCCCCCCCCAATACTTTACCTTAACTAGTACTCCATTCCTTTCCCTGCTCCTACATAGTGCTTTAGATTTTATCTTTAGCTTACCCTGTCTAAACTCCTGATGTAAAACCCTCACTTTTTCTTCAGTACTAGCCTACAGTTCTGGTCCTGTACAAACCCTTAATTTATTCTTCCTCTGCTACCGAAACAGGCTACTTACCTGTAGAGCTCCTAGAGCCTTGACCGATTGTTTTCTCGGTTACATTCTGCTGCAGGTTCATCCCACACCATTTGTCCTTGCTGCACTCAGGCTACCTCCGCTCCCCTACCCTACCCCAAATTCCCACACACCCCCACATACCCTAAATTTAAATTTTCATCTATCTTGTCTCCACCCAACTAAATTATCCAATCACACTACATCCAAACTACACACTGCACTCCAACCTCCTACCTCTCACCTTTCACACCACTCTCCTTTCTCCCTATAGGCACAACCCACTCCCTTACCCCTCCCCTTCACTCCACTACCTGCACACCACACTCTCCTCTCCATTCTTTTACTCAAAACCTTTAAACCCCTCTTCCACCAACCACACAAACCATGCTAACTAATTAATAATTTCATTTATTTTGCTACTATCTCTCCTTGCATCATACCATTCCAGCATCCATTATCTCAAACTGACATTAACCTCCTCCTGGGTAAATAACAGACACTCAAATACTGCAGTCACTACCATCAGTCCTTTATACACCATCTCCCACTGCTTCCATTACAAAATACTTCAACTATCCCCCATAACCTTAGACCCAAACATTCACTCATTTCAAATAAACACTACCCTCCCAAACACAACTCACTACAAACTATCCTCTTACTAGCCAGTGACCTCCACCCTAACTTTGGGCCAACTCCACTAAACCCATCACCATCCCAACAAATCCCCCTACTATCCCATTAACCAATACTCCCTCACACAGGACACCCCACCCCCCACCCTCCATTCTAACAAACACCTAGCAATTATGGCGATCAACATTCAAAGCCTTGCTAATAAAATTACTGACCTTCATGCTTGGATCTCCCAATATTCCCCCCCACCTACTTGTACTATCTGAAACTTGGCTGAAACCCCATACTCCCAACTCTGAAAACCTTCCCCTGGATACATCTATTGATTAGACAGGACAGCTAAAAAAAGTGGAGGTGTAGCACTTCTTTACTCTCAAAACCTCTCCCTTTCCCCCACTTTTGTTGACCTACCTGATTTTCACCCAGCAGAAATACTAATACTAAACTGCCATCTAAACAACTACAAAAAAACTTGCCATTTATTTTCCTCCAGGCAAGAACATCCAAATTCTCAAAAATATACTCTTCTGGATATCTCAAAACCTACCCTATGAAAATTTACTTTTAGGAGATGTGAATATAGACTGGAAACCCCTTGAATCCCCTTCACCTACCCAAAGCATCAATCCATTTGGTTTGACCCAACTCATCACCACCCCCACAAGACTCTCCAAACACTAAAAAAAAAAAAGGTAAAAACGATAAACCAAAGCAAACGGGAAAAGTGCAAGCACGTACTATTCCTTCTAAACAAATTCCGGTTAACTCCAATAAAAAAAAAAATAAAACTAAGAGTCAAAGACCACTGCTATAGCCAAAGATAAATAATCCTTTTATTTGCACACAGAGGATTTCGTCCCATTAAAAACCGGAACTTCATCAGATAATATACTTCAAAAAATGAAATCTTTTTTAAAAAGAATTAAACCAATAAAAACTCAAAAACCAGCACATACCCTTGCAGTATAACTAATAAAAATGGATTAAACAGCATAGGCTAAATGCATACACACCTCATCCAATCCACGTTTAACAAAAAATAAACCAATGAAAACGTGTATCACTATGCAATAACCATCCAATTAAAATTCAGTCAGCATAACCCACAGCGGACACACCCATTCCAGTATCTGTCCATAACTGCACATTATTTGAATATATATATATATATATAAAAAAATATATATATATATATATATATATATATATATATATCCACCCAATGTTTAAATATCAAAATCATTCCCCTCATATTTAAAACCTTATAAGATATATATTCAATTTCAAATTAAGTTCATTCAAATGCCTTCTAATGTTTAAACTTTAAAATGAAATGTAAGTGAATGACACGAACTGTATATCAACGAACCCTTTCCATACACATCAAAAAATGACTACTATTAAACAAATAGCCTTGTATTAAGGTGCAATGGGTCAGAACCTTAATATTCTATTATTTTAGATAATGCGCACACACCATTTCCTAAACCATAATTTTATTTAACCAATATAAATGCGTATTGAAGCGCAAAAATCCTTTTAGTTAGACATTACTTATCATTAGGTCTATACCAAGCATGCCCATACCTCACGAGCCCATGTCTATTCTCACTACATTACACTGTATTAGATATTATATATGCAAAAGTATTATCTACATGTTGTGACACTAAAAGGTATAAATTTATATTTCATATGCCTTTGTTTAAATTCATTTACACATCTTTTATTTATTTATTTTATTTTACATTTGTTGACCGGGCTAGTCTAGCTGGATACATATCCTTTTTCAGTAGAGGCCCGGGGAGAAAAGCTCCCAGTAATGAGAAAAGAAACACACTACAATTAAATAAAGGTACAACATTATAAAGATAAGAAAACAATACGACATGGTATATACATGCTAGTGGAAAGAAATGCTTAAGTTAAGGAGGTGGCAGGACAAGCTAAGTTGGTAAGATGACAAGGGTACATGTGGAGGAAGTAAAATGCTAGATAATAGCTTGTGAGAGAGAAGAGTGTAGGATACTATGAGACATATAGGAATTAGTCTGGGTTTAGACATGAGCACAACCAGTGCCATCTTATAATTTATAACTAAAATAGGATGACATGAACCCGCTCTTGTTTGAATACTTAATAAAATTACCTCAATAAATGCACAAAATAGGGTGTTAAAAGCCATACATTTTCATTTATAACTTAATTATTAATCTTTAAAAGCATACAAACTTTCTTCTAAATCATTTTATAGAAGGTTATTATTTGACCTAAAAGATCGCGTATTAAAACACGATCACCAATAGCCTTGAACTCGGGGTGTGAACACCATATACTAGCCATACTACAGATGATTACTATTAAACCTATAGATTTGCATATTAAGACGTGATAGCCAATACAGTTAATGCTAAACTAAAAACAGTAATTAAACATTAATAACTGGTGGCATACACGCCTCTTCCTATCTACATTTTAAGTGGTTGATGTTAACCAATAAAATCACATATTTAAATCTAGCTACCAATGGCTGTTATATTGTACATCTATACGAGGAATGAACACACCCCTTGCAAGGCATATCTCTGAATGGTTACAAATAAGTCATTAGAATCACATATTAAGACTTAAAAACCAATAGCCTTTTAGTTAGTATTTAATCATAATGGCTGGTGGCAAAACCCATGTCGCCTTATACGTAACATTGTATTATAAATCAGGCTAAATCAAACAAGTCACAAATTTTTTTCTAAAAAATGGTACCCATACCTTCATAGTGAAACATTCAGAAACATTTATTATAATCCGAACATTATCTAGAGATGGCTTTCAGTTTGAGGAAGCATAAAATTGAAGTTGCTTCATTTAAG
The DNA here is from genome assembly GCF_019279795.1 of Protopterus annectens. Classification (NCBI taxonomy): domain Eukaryota; kingdom Metazoa; phylum Chordata; order Ceratodontiformes; family Protopteridae; genus Protopterus; species Protopterus annectens. The sequence goes on along the minus strand of NC_056741.1, from coordinate 908,956,581 downwards.
CCTGTCCAATAATGCGCAACAAGCCATAGTTGCCAAGATAATTTGGCCTTTTCAAGAAGTAATGGCCAGGTGCCACACCTATTCAATTCAGAAAGAAGTTTGTAACACTATAAACTTGAAAACATCAGGAAAATCTGCAATGCAAATTGTGGCCTGCTATAGATCACCCTCCTTGACCCAGGACCACCACTCCACTTTTCTGGAGACGCTGGAAAACATGAAGGTCCTACTGAACACCCTGATATTGGGCGATTTCAATTACCCTACCATTAACTGGGAAAACTACTTGAGTACAAACTCCCAGGCTCAGTGCTTCCTGAAATTTATCAACTCAAATGCCCTGGATCAGCTGGTAAACTCCCCTACCAGAGGCCACAACATATTGGACCTGGTCATCAACAACATGGGTGGCAGGTGTTCCGTACAAGAGGTCAACCCGTCACTGGTTAGATCAGACCATAAACTAATCACCCTGGATGTCCACACCCCACCACCTCCAACCAAGGAAACCACAGTGAAAAACTTTTCTAAAGCAAACTTCACCTTACTTAAGGCAGAGGTGGTAAGTTTCACAGCCCCCACAGTAATAGATAACACTGCCCAAGATGCAGAATCCTTTACAATTGCACTCTATGAGCACCTACAAGGATGCATGGATCATGCCATCCCTAGCAAAACCAAGACTCACTCCCCTAAAAGAAGGAAACCAGTCTGGTGGACCCCTGCCATAAACAGGTTATACAACAAAAGGAGGAAACTAGTTCAGAAAAAAAGCAAATCCCAAGAAGGAAAGACATCCCTGATCAGCATCAGTAAGAAACTAAGGTCCCTCATAAAGTCATCCAAGGCTAACTTCGAAAGAAAAATAGCCAAGGATTCGAAAGATAACCACAAAGCCTTCTTTAGCTATGTCAAGAATCTAAGTGGCAACTCGCAGATATGCTCTGAGCTAGTGCAAAATAGCACAAAATATACTGAACCTACTGATATTGCCAACATCCTGGCAGATCTTCACCTCCCTCTCACCTTCAAAAGGGCCCACAACAATACCAGAAAATTGTAGTGTCCCAGAAATCACAGAAGCACAGGTAAAAATAGCCCTTTCAAAAGCCAAAAACGAAGCATCAATGGGGCCAGATGGTGTCCCAGGCTGTGTTTTGCACGAACTACAGAACAAACTAACCCCCCACCTAAACACACTGTTCATCCTCAGCTTTTCCACAGGCTATGTGCCCACAGAATGGCACACAGCAATGGTTATTCTGCTCCACAAAGGAGGGGCCACAACTGACCCTGGTAACTATCGCCCCATAAGCCTGACTAGCCTGGTCTGCAAGGCTATGGAGCACATCATCATGGAACTCTTTAAAAAAAGACATTGGGAACTTCCAAACACTTGACCCGACCCAGTTCAGCTTTGTTAAGGGCAGATCATGCCTACTAAACCTGGTTGACTTCTTCAAGACAGTCACCAAGGCCATAGACGAGGGTAAGGTGGTTCACACAGCCTACCTTGATCTCGCCAAGGCATTCAACACCATTCCTCACTCGGATATTATAGAAAACTCACCAGCCTGAACATAAACCCTTACCGTCACAAGCTGGGTTGCCAACTGGCTTACAGACAAAACTCACATTGTAAGAATAGTGGACTCCAGGTCCGACTCTACTGTTCAGCATATTTTTCAGAAGTACAGGCAAACACAGGAGGACTATGGCTAACCAAGTTCGCCGATGATTGCAAACTGGGAGGCATAACTGACTCTCCGGCTGACACAGACATCCTTCAAAAAGGCCTTACTGAGACAGACACCTGCTGTCAAAGTCATGGCCTCAAGCTAAATGCCAAAAAATGCATAGTTATCCCATTTGGGAAAAAACAAAACACCCATGAATTACCACATAGGCGGCAGCCCCCTTAATACAGAAGAGGTAATAAGAGATCTGGGTATCCAGGTAGATAGTAATCTCTCCTTTGACAATCATATTGCCAAAGTAGTTAGGAAATCCTTCTATGTGGCCCATCTAATTACTAAGGGGTTTGCATCTAGAAATAAAGAGGTTATAGTGCCCCTCTACTTGTCACTCATCAGACCCATCATAAAGTACAATGCCCCATTTGGGATGTACCTCACAAGACACTTCCAACAGCTGGAAAGAACACAAAAGCACCTCACCAAGAGTATTACTGGCCACAAACATATGTCCTATGCAGCCCGACTGAAAAAACTCTGGCTGTACTCAGTGACATATCGCTTACTCAGAGGTGATCTCTGCCTGACTTACAAAGCCATGTCCAACTCAGAATTAACTCAGAATTGATGGACATGCTCCACCTAAAAAAATCCAAGTCACTGCGAGCCACTCGCTCTAGTGAGCTAAACCTCACCACAAAAATAAATAGAACATGCTGGAGGGATAGATTCCTGTCACAGAGACTCCCCATTCTTTGGAACAAAATTCCTAACTACATTAGGCAGAGCCCCTTACTAACACTCATCAAGAAAGGCCTTGACGAGTGGATGGGTAACAGAATACACACCCCTGGGATCACTTCACTAGCTCTGCTTGACAGAGGCTCAGTTAATTAATCAATGGGGTGGCGAAAGTCGACACACTCTGGCTAGGCTTATAAATGCCCTCGAGCAGATAGCCTAGTACCTACCTATGAAAGAGTGACCATTATTATCTGAAATAGGTCTATTTTTGTTACGAATATCAGATAAATGCTCATTAATTTGATTATGCCATATTCCATTATTCCATGTAGATAATACTTTTGCATATATAATATCTAATACAGTGTAATGTAGTGAGAATAGACACGGGCTCATGAGGTATGGGCATGCTCATGCTTCAATACGCATTTACATTGGTTAAATAAAATTATGGTTTAGGAAATGGCGTGTGCGCATTTAGTTCATGACATATTAACTAAAATAATAGAATATTAAGGTTCTGACCCATTGCATCTTAATATAAGGCTATTTGTTTAATAGAAGTAAATTTTTGATGTGTATGGAAAGGGTTTGTTGATATACAGTTCGTGTCATTCACTTACATTTAATTTCAAATTTTAAACATTATATAGAAGGCATTTGAATGAACTTAATTTTAAATTGAATATATATCTTATAAGGTTTTAAATATGATGGGAATGATTTTGATATTTAAACATTGGGCGTATATATATATATATATATATATATATATATATATATATATATACACACACACATATATATATATATATATATATATATATATATATATATATATATATATATATATACACACACACACACATATATATATATATATATATATACACACACACATATATATATATATATATATATATATATATATATATATATATTTTTTTTTTTTTTTTTTTTTTTTTCATATTCAAATAATGTGCAGTTACGGACACATACTGGAATGGGTGTGTCCATTGTGGGTTATGCTGACTGAATTTTAATTGGATGGTTATTGGTTATTGCGTGGTGAAACGTTTTCATTGGTTTATTTTTGTTAAACGTGGATTGGATGAGGTGTGTATGCATATAGCCTATGATGTTTAATTAATCCATCATTTTTATTGGTTATACTTTGAGGGTGTGTGCTGGTTTATGAGTTTTTATTGGTTTAAATTTTTTTTTAAAAGATTTTGTTTTTTGAAGTGCATTATCTGATGAAGTTCCGGTTTTTAACGGGACGAAATTCTCTGTGTGCAAATAAAAGGACTATTTATCTTTGGCTATAGCAGTGGTCTTCAACTCTTAGTTTTTAAGTTTTTTACTGGAGTTAATCGGAATTTCTTTAGAAGGAATACTACATGCTTTCACTCTCCAAACACTCCAATCAAGGCACAACAACTGACTGGATCCTCTGTAACAGCCCCCAACATTATCACAACCCCACAACACTACCTGATACACTAAGTGACCACCTACCCATTAGCATACTGATATACCCACCCCAACAACAGAAACCACATCTGTATAAAGTCTGTTGTAAACTCAAAGACTTCAAGCCCTCCTCTCTCAATGATAGTCTCTGTGCCATAAACTGGTCCATACTGAACTCCCTCCCTCTTGATGAAGCTGTACTCAAATTCAACTGCATCTTTCTAAATATCCTTATCTCATTAGACCCCCACCACGTAAAATAAGAATAAAATCAAATTATGCCCCCTGGCTTAGTAAAGATACTTGCAAACTAATGCACAAAAGAGATATTGCCTGGAAAGCCTGGCTAAAAAGTAAATCCTGCAATCACCTCCAACTATTCAAAGAACTTAGGAACCAGACTAAAAAAGAAATGTACAATGATAAAAAGTCCTTTTACCCTAAGACACAAATCTCCACTCATTCAAATCCTAAAAACTTCTGGAAAAATATAAACTCTATCCTCCACCCTGGTAAACCCCAAACCCTACCCTAACCTTCCTGACCATGAGACGACCTCTCTCCTCAACCAGTTTTTCATACACTATCAGCAAACTGACTAACACAGGCCAACCCCCCCCCCAAAATCCACCCCATGACCCAATACTCCATACTATTAACAACAACACTAGTCTCACCTTAAACCCTTTCTCTACAGCCTACATAAAATCTCTACTCCTCAAACCTAAACCATGTCCTCCCTCTGCAGACAAGCTCATTCCCCCCACTTCAAGCTTGCTGCAAAATTCATTGCCCATCCAGTCTCGATACTTATTAACCATTCTATAAAAGAAGTCACTGTACTCCAAATCTGGAAATCCTTCTACATTATCTCCCTTCACAAAGGTGGCAACTCTAATGACCCCTTCAATTATTGACCAATTGCCATACTGTCCAAAATACTAGTAAAGTGTATTCACAACCAAATACTTAACTACCTCCTCCAAAACAACCTCCTCTCCCCTACCCAACACAGCTTCCGACCTCACCATAGTACCTCCACAGCCCTTCTATCCTTCACCCACACCATAGCCAAAGCTAAGAACAGCAATAACTTACTCTCATGTTTGTTCCTCAACTTATCAAAGGCACTTGATATGGCATCACATTCCAAACGTCTGACTAAATTAGCTAACCTCAATCTATCTAACTCAGCTCTCTCATGGTTCTCTAGCTACCTCACAGACAGACTTCAAATCAGTAAAATGGAAAGCCTCTTGTTCTCCTTTCTTACCTATACACACTGGCGTACCGCAGGGTTCCATTCTTGGACCCCTGCTCTTTAACATCTTAATCAATGACCTCCACTCCTCCACCTCCCTCTCCAGCCTCATTAAGTATGCTGATGACTCCACCCTTATCAAATCTGCTAACTATCTCACTTCTTCAAAACACACTCAACAATCCTTCCATCTTGTAGAAAACTGGCTAAAAGACAGTCAGCTTATCCTTAACACCCAAAAAACAAAGCTACTTCTCTTTCTCCCTAACAATGAACACCTCAAGACTACCTTCTCCATCTCCTCTCTAAATAACACAATAATCAGCATAGACACTCACACAAAATTACTAGGTATGACTATTGATTATCAATTAAAATTTGACTTGCACATTCACCATGCAATAAAGAAAGCTAACCAAAAACTTGGTATGTTATACCGCAACTCAAAATTACTCTGTAGAATCTAGACAATCCCTTGCCCAAGCCTACTTCCTTCCTAGCCTCCTCTACAGTTCACCAGTCTTGACCAACCTTCAGTCCTGTCTACTCTCAAGACTTGAGCAGACCTGCAATACAATTGCCAAATTTACAGCCAACCTTCCTAACCTAACCCACCACTGCTTAGCCCTCCGGAAGTTACAATGGCTTGAATTCTCCCATCACATAAAATTGTCCCAACTACAATTAACCCACCACATACTTAAACCAACTTCCTGCGCCTCCCTCTCAAACCTAGTCTCATATTATTCCCCCCTGCGCCCCCTCCACAGCTCAGAGAAACTTCTCCTAGAAACTTTTACATCTAAACCTTTACATCTATATAAATCATCTATTACAAAAAATCTGGAACAGCCTACCCTCTACGAAACATCACCCAAGCAACAAGCTTCAAAAAAAAACTGAAAGTATTCTTCCAAAATAATTAGAACTCCCCATGCCAGGTTCCCACCGAATGGCCCTTCTGCTCCATAACTTTTCAATCATTGTCAAATGTTCCTAACCTCTAAAATTTCTGACTGATAATTGGATAATCCTTCTTGCACTATATGTAATACCAAGTACATATACATGTTTCGTCAATAATCTCTTTACCAGTTCTGTAAAAGTAAATGCTATTCAACCATAGTATGTATGTATCTTTTGTACACTGCATGCTATGCATCTTTTATACTACTTCTTGTGTTAATACACTTTTCTACTTATTCTTGTGTTAATATGTATATATCAATGTATTAGAGCTTTTCTCCTCAGGTCTCCACTGAAAATGGGTAATATTTTGCCCAGTTGGACAAACCCAGTTAAGAAATGTGAAATGAAATAAATATAGTTAGTTTTACAATACAGTCAGGCATGTATATTTTGGAAACATCTGTAAAGATGTCAAGCTAAAACAATGTGGTGTGAACACATTCTCTTCCATTGTTTCATCCATATCACATGTCCAACTGTTACTATGACACTGGAAGAACATCCTTATTAGAGTTTCACTTTACCCAACTGTTAAAATTTGAAGCCATATTAAGCCATTCTACTATTTTTAGCATCCTTCCATTTTTAGAATGTTTTTTAACTTCATGTACAGGTTATAATGAATCTTCACATTTTTCTAGCTCCTGTTCACAAAAAGGTGTCTCTTATTTCTTCATCATTATCATCTTAATTTGCACACACTGCAGGTTTAGCCAAACATTCAAAAATAAATATTGATTTTCTAAAATTTGGTCCGCACCTAAGTCAAACGTTTTCATTTGTGACTCATGCATTTTACCCCTTATACAGAATTTAAAGTGCTTTTCCACTCTGTATTTTAGAGCTTTTGTAAAGAGCTGGAAGATGTCATATCAAAGGGACTCATTCTGATGGCTTAGTGCCAGTTCTCATTACAGACCATTGCCAATTGCCTGCAGTATGTCCGAGTACCTAGATGTATTGAAAGGTACAAATACTGTCACAGTTATTTTGTGGTTCAACTGAATCATTCCAAGACTTAACTTCCGGAAAAGGTCAAATGTGTAATAAATTACTAATGAAGTTCCTGAAAAATCAGCATTAGTAAAAATCAGAGCCCTGATCTGCTTGCATTTTTTTATGCATGTCAAGAATACACAGCAAGGGTTACAATCTGAGAGACCTGAACATAAAACTCTATGCACTAAGAATTATCTGTTCTATGTACCATTCATAACAAAAAAATGAAGAGAGAAAAAGAAAAAATGTGTAGGACAGCAAAGTATTTTGCTGTCAAAACAGACAGCAGGCAGAAATAAAGTGCCCTCTAAAGAATGACCAACTTTAAAAGGTGTAAGTTCATTCTGCCACACGCTTTTGAGGAAAGTACTTGAACTAGTATTTTTCCCCATTTTTGAAGTGTGATTGCAGCACTTCCATGTACTTCCGATTTTTCAAACATATTACTTATCTTGACTTGAACAGTGTACTAAAAGAAAATGCATGTCTGTTTTCAATAGTATAACTTTTTTACCAGGACTCATGCAGTTGGATGTTGTACTTGCTATGTTGTTTCACAAAACATCCATAACTTTTTATCATGCTGTCTTGAATACAACACACTTGCTACATAACCAAGCCATGTATAACATCTGTTTTGTGGCTGGTGCATTAAACTATAACATTCTCTCCCTGAACACAACCATTACATCCGTCAAACACTAACACCCTCTTTCATCTTCTCCCTTAATCACAGCAACATAACCTGTAAGTCCAACTATATGCTACTAAAATTTCACAGAGCAAGCCACATTACCTATTTACCTTCCAAAAAGACTCTTAACAACCACTATAAACTCCTTAAATCTCTACAACACCCCCAGCAATAACCCCTCCTAGACTATGATATTCATCCAAACCCTGGCCCCAATAATAACTATACCAATAACCCAATCAATTTAACATTACCTACAGTCTCAACACTAACAAAACCATGCAATTCCCTCTTCATAGGTCACCTTAACATTAGAAGTGTTAACAATAAAATTTCCCATCTACATGCTCTCCTTGATGTACCCTCATTTGACATACTATGTCTTATGGAAACTTGGCTTAAACCATCTACTCTAGATCAGGAAATTACCCCTCCGAGCTATAGCATCCTTAGAAATGACTGTAAAACCAAAAAAGGTGGAGGTATAGCCATTCTCTATAAATCTAACCTCCAAATTTCCCACATTAATGTGCTTCCATCATTTGTCACCAATTCTGAAATCCTAACTGCCAAACTCCAAATCAATAATTCCAAATCCATCTATCTACTCTGTATGTATCTACCCCCAGGTAATAATACCAGTACTCTCGAGAATCTACTCAATCACCTCTCTACCCAACTACCCCAGGAGACCATTGTACTTGGTGACTTTAACATAGACTGGTCCACTTGCAGTTCTAGGAATCCTACCAATCACATAAACCTCTTTGGTTTCAAACAATTAATAACAACTCCTACAAGACTCCACAAACCTAGCAATAAGGAAACTACTCTGGATTGGAGCCTTATTAATAGCCACCCTGAAACTTATACTCCAGGAACTCTTCCAGATGACATTAGCGACCACATGCTTACGTACATTATTAGACAAAAAGTCCATCTTCCAACCACTCATAACATCAAAATCTCCCGCTCAAAAAAATTCTTTAATCCAGACAGCTTCCTAACTGAGTTGCAAGCATGTGACTGGTCACCACTAACCCATCTTGAACGTGATGAATCCGTTACCTACTTTAATACTAACTTTCTTCAAATCCTTGACTGCCATGCACATTTTCGCACTACTAGAATAAAAACAAAACCTGCCCCATGGTTCACAAAACAAACCAGGCAGAAGATATTCCTTAGAAATAAAATCTGGGCAAAATGGAGAGCTACCAAATGCCCAACAAACCACCTTCACTATAAACAGCTAAGAAATGCCACCAAGAAGGATATTCTTAGAGATAAAAAAGATTTCTACCTTCAACTACAACAAACCAGCCAACAAACTCCTCAAAAGTTTTGGTCTGGAATAAACAAACTTCTTCAGCCAGGCAACACCACTACTCCAGACCCAACTGGTTTCAACCATAATAACTCCACCCAGACCCCTGATGCCTTTAATAACTACTTTACTGAAGCCATTATATCCTTGGCTAATTCTTTACCTCCTTTCACCACTTCCCAAGCTAATTCACTACCTACCTTTCAGATACAACCTGTATCTACATCCCTCATCTGTAAGCTCCTTCAAAAACTGAAACCTTGCACCTCTTCTGCTGACCGTCTCCCATCTGAATTCCTACAAATAGCCGCAAAAGCCATAGCATATCCCATCTCCATCATTATCAACAGAACTATCTCAGAAGGCAAAATCCCTGCTCTATGGAAGATATCCCATATCATCCCGCTACACAAAGGTGGTCCTTCTACTGAGCTTTCAAACTATCACCCTATTGCCTTACTCTCCCCTTTAGCTAAGATCATGGAAAAGTGTGTTCACAAACAATTACTTAACCACTTACTACAAAATAACCTACTTGCAAAATGTCAACACGGCTTTAGACCATTCCATAGCACATCGACTGCCCTCTTATCCTTTACAGACTCCATAAATAAAAATTGTAACAATAACTCATTTTCCTCTGCTCTATTTATTGACCTATTGAAAGCCTTTGATATGGTTAACCATAACTTACTAATAGACAAACTAAATACCCATTCTCTCAACCCTCAAGCTATACAATGGTTTAAGTCATATCTGGGAAATAGACAGCAAGCAGTACTTTGGCAGAACAATTTGTCTTCGCTACTACCAGTCAATATTGGAGTACCCCAGGGCTCTATCCTAGGTCCCCTTCTCTTTTCTTTATTTATTAACAATCTACACAACAACATACCTCAAGCCACATGTATTCAATACGCCAACAACTCCACCTTAATCTGTACCGCCAAGAATATAGCCACTCTCCACTCCCTTACCCAAACTGTTTTTCAAAATGTTGAAAATTGGTTTATGCAACACTGCCTCCTCCTAAATCCTAAAAAAACTAAATTACTGCTTTTCCCCCCTACTCACAAATCACCTACTTCATTCATCTCTATAACCTCTAACAATGGTACCAACATTACCCCAGATACCACAACCCGCCTACTAGGTGTAACAATTGATAATCGTCTCAGCTATGATGAACACATCAACTCCACTATAAAGTCTGTTAACAAAAAACTTGGTACCCTCTATAGAATCAAAGCCTTCCTTACCCCTTCTGCAAAGAAAGCTATTGCCCCAACCCACTTCATTTCTACCCTTTTCTATGCCTGTGCTATATATACTAACCTTTCCAAAAACAACCTCTCTAAACTCTCCACCTGTTATAATAGCATAGCTAGATTCATCACAAGCTCCCCTTTAAAACTCACCACTGCCTTAACTTCAAACAACTAGGATGGCTAGAATTGAAAAACCATATACTCTGTCAACAATTACTTATTACTCAAAAGAGCCTATACCACCCTAACAACACCCCTATCCTCACCAATCTAATTACACCCTATATAAATCTATCCACACTCCACGCTGCTAATAAGCTTCTAGTTTCCTCAAATAAAGCTAATAACAAAGCTGGGGATTCACTCTTCTCAAACACTGCAGGAAAAATCTGGAACCAGCTTCCCTCAGAATTATCTACCCTTGCTTCTACTTCTCTTTTTAAAAAAACATCTTAAAGAACATCTAAAAACTCATTGGCTTTGTCCATGCACTAATCCAGACTGAGATTTGCCTTTACTCTTTTACTTACCCCTTTCCCTACTCCTTTAACCTAAGTCTCCAAAACAAGTTACTTCTCTTTCTTTGAATTATGAGAATAACACTTGTGTTCTCTTCCCTACCTGAGACTTGCTCATACCTTCTACTGTGTGCTGTATAATTAGTTAGTAGAATTTCTACTAAACCTGCTATAATTTAAAATGTATTATTATTACTCCTTTTAGACTAATTCTACTCTGTACTGTAGCCTTGTATGTTTCTATAAATTAACTGTTGTAGCTCAAAAATGTATCATTATTACTCCTTTTAAGACTAATTAGACTGTAATGTAATCCTTCATGTTTCTATACATTGTTAACTTTGTCATTGTTCATGCTTGGAGCTTTTCTCCATGGGCCTCTACTGAAAATGGACATATATCCAGCTAGACTAGCCCGGTTAACAAATGTAAAATAAATAAATATATCACCAGTCTGCATCACCACTACCAGCACAAAGCCCTGTGTACTTTTGTTTAGCTATTCAGATAGTAAAAGCAGCTAATTTATGGTTTCAACACATAACTGTGTATACTGAAGGTCAGACTTATTACATCTCGCAATGTGTATATTCAGACTATGTAAAACACTCCTTTTGATACTTCATTCATACCTCAACAGGCCCCTAAACCTAAGGGGTGGGCATACCTGCTATGTCCTCCCACCCCTTCCAGCACAGCATCATCTTCCAGAGTTCTGGCCTCCACCACAGTCATATCAGAGCAATGTCTGGCTCAGTCCCCCACCCCCCGGATAGGCATGTCCATAGTCAGAGCTTTATCCCTCTACAGTGCAAGGCTGGCTGCTAGTGACATGGATTTGCTGGGTCATCTCTCTAGGAACCCTAACTCAATTGCATTCTGAGCCCTGGGGCTACGATGGGCATGTGCAAAGGGATTAGGGCCCTAAAGGAAAATAGGTCCTCAAGTAGGTGACTGTTCCACTCTCCACTGCTTGGCTCCCACAACTGGGGAGGTTCAAATGGGCAGTAGGGCACTCTTTTCAGTAAAATGAGTGCGCTAACAAACTGAACAGTGAGAGGGTAACCCAACGGTCACTCAGGTAAGGAAGTAAAAGAAAAATATAAGCTGCGCCAATCTCAAGCTTATGTTTTACTTAAAGTAAAAAATTGTAATAGTGTAAATCTGCAGACAAAAAGATGGAGGGTTAAAAATGACCTTGGCATTTTATACTACGAATTCAGTATTATTACAGAATAAACCCAAAGAATGGGGAGAGCAAAATTAAAGATGGGATTTGTGTTACTGATATTCAAGACACAGACAATGGCAAAATGGAGTTTCAGAAGACATGATTTTAGATTCCCAATTACTAATCAGAATAAAAGCAGCATCTTCCATATCAGACAACGTCTGGAATTTAACTACTGATTTTTCAGTTTGGAAATTAGCATGGGATATACTGGGTGTGAGGCAGAGACAGTCACTGGATGAAAGACAATGAAAAGGAGTGAATAATATCCAAATACAAAATTAAAGGAAGACCTGTTTTTTTTTTTTTTCAATACCAGAAATTGGAGTTTTGCAGTCACATTTGCAGTCCAATATGGAATCAGTATACTGACCAGCTGAAGCTGAAATTGCTTTGCAGGTTTATGCTACAATGTATTTGTGGCTCAGATGCTCTCGTACTGCAAAGAAAACCAGACTTTATGGACAGAGAATGCTGTCCTAAAATAAAGATTTTTTTATGGTATCCAAAACTGTATCAGCTGTACTGAAGATGAACCATTCAGTGATCTCCAGCAAATAAGGACTTATCACAGGTCACTTGTTCAAGCACCACAGATGTTGGGTCTACCACCTGAAAACTTGCCATTATGGAAAAAATATAAATTAACAAAATGCACATCTTTCTGACCTTCTGATATGATTTTTTTAAAGATACATGCTATTACTTGCAATATTTAGAGATGGACGTGTATCCATGAAGAGGACTTTGAGAAGATCAAAACCAAGTTGGAACTCTATATATTTTGGTCGGCCTTTGCAATGCAAGATAAGCTGGAATTTATGACATTGGAAATGGAAGTCTGGTTTGCCTTCTCTGGTAGCACCAGGACTCTCAAGAAAAGAGAAAAGGAGTGCAGTGAGGACAATACTCATGCATTAAAAAGGAGGAAAATATACATTTAAACAATAATCCATGCCTGTGCATAGGTAGATCAAGATTTACCCACAGCTGGTGAGCTTGGAACAGGAGGGTGAACGTCAGAGCGATTAAAAAAAGCCAACTGTGGCTAAATCCAGATAGACCCAAAAACAAGAGAGTGTATTATTTCCATTGTACAATGACATTATTTAAGAAAGGAATTGGTTTACCTTTTATAAGGGCACTGTAGTGTTTCTCTGTGTTTTTTTTTTGTTTACCAATCTACTGAGCGTGCATATGGTACTTGCCTTCCCACACTTGCATAGCACATCAGTGCAGAGCAGGAGAAGCAACAGTGAAAAGAATCAGTTGCGGAAATGGAAGTCTGGTTTGCCTTCTCTGGTAGCACCAGGACTCTGAAGAGAAGAGGAAAAGGAGTGCAGTGAGGACAATGCTCAATTTACAATGGGCACACTGGTAGGGCTGTCCAGTAGGGGAGTTCATTTTTGAATAGCAATGAACTTATATTTTATAACTGCAAATCTAGATTGCCAAATCATTTTATTCTAGTCCTGCTATTAGCTAGCAATGCACATTATACATAAAAGACTGTGCTAAAAATGGTACAGAAAATGTAATACTTCGTACAACTGATACAAGCTTTTTTCTATTTTTGAATTTTCATATTTTTTTTCACCATGGTAATATAACACAGAATAGCAAATAGTAACAAATGCATTTTTGAAGGTGGAAGGAAAGAGAAGTTTATGGAGTACCCCAACATCAGTCTGTCTTCTGGGATGTACTACGACTTGTTAACCTGAAAAGATACTTCAGTGTGAATTCCTATATATTACTAATATGTATAAATGCTGCATGTACTGTTAATGTTTTAACAGTTTTCTATGACCTGGGTCATGGCTAAAAATGGTCATTGTACCAGTCCACTTCCCAGTTAATATTACACACTCAAAGAACTAACATTTGCCTCTCATACAGAAAGTGGCAAATAAATCTGATACATGGGACCTCTCAGAGTTTGACCTGAGGCACTAGATTTTTATATAAATCTCATCTTATCCCTCTATATCACCAGGCTGGCTACTAGTGACATGGTTTTGCTGGATATCATCTCTGTCTCTGTGTCTCTCTCTGTCTGAACCATATTTTACCAAATATGGCTACTGAGATGAATCTTGGCAAAATTACTCCATTCCCTCCAAACCGTTATGTCTGAGAAGGTAAGATGCTCATATCTGTTCAGATAGTGAACAATTAAGGTACCTAGAATAATATGTCTTACCCACTTCCAGTCCTGGAATACGCTACATGAACTATATATGTGCATCTGATCGGGGTGATCAGAAGATAGTCCCATAAAATGTATAGGCTGACAAATAGGTGGGGTAAGCACTTTTTAGTTACGTGGTACAGTGCACACTACATACTCTTCAACTCTATTTTATACCAAAAAATGATCTTCTAGCAATATGGGCTACATTTCATTAGGACTCAGTCTAGCAAAGCTAAATGCATTCTTTCACACTGCAAAGGCTTGTAGGCCCATTTGGAAAGTACCTAGTCTGCTTATATATAATGTTCTTTTTGAAGTAATGTTTACATCATGTAAATTACCAGAAGTACAGTAACCATAGAAAGGCTATGGTGTCTAAAGAGCTGTAGGTACGCATCAACACTGAATGACATGGTACTGCAGAACAATGGCATCCTAAAAGTAAAGCATGTAACTAATGCAACCTCTATTTGCATCCCTGTCTCAAAGGCAGTAGTTCTGTTTTCCTGAAGTAAATATATTTCATAATCATTTTTTTGTTTTCATAAATTACAACCTCTGACCATCCTACATCTTATTTCTTGGTGTATGAACAGTCGGTGCAAATCTTAAAAGATTTTATTATGACAGATTTCCTAAATCTTTATTAGCTCAAAGACACTCATGCCTCTGCCAATGCCACAAGGGATTCAGGTATGACTTGGGGAGGCGGGGGGGGGGGGTTATTCAGAGAATCAAGTGGAGGTCTATGTAATAGAGCAGTGCAGTGTTGAACAGTGCATTTGTGATGATGTGAGGTATTGTCAGCTATGCCAGGAAAAGTAGAGCAGTGAATGTGTAATACAGACCAGGATAGCTAGCTAGAATTTTATAAAGAATTATATGTCATTTGTATAGCAAACTGTTTTGTACAGTTGTTTGTGTTGAAAATGTAGTTGTAAAGCTGCTTGCATTAAAAACGTACCAACAGTGGATTCTGCTGGACAGAAAAGAAATACACCTGTATGTCAGACTGTATTGTAACGGTTGGAAAGAATATATTGTAACAGAGGATACTGGAAGTGAAGAGGTTAATCTCAGTTCAGCTAACTTTGAAAATTAGTCTGAAATTAAAATTACATGGTTTAGGCCATAAAGATTGTATCTTACAGTTCTGACTGCAGCCAGACACAAAATGTCTTTGAAAACCAGAACTAGGAATCCTACTATATTACCATTACAGGTGAACTAATTGCTATCCTGGAAGGGTAGAAGTTTTTTAAAATGGTTTTATAGCCTCCAGATGCTAGAACACATCTTAGAAAAGCTGTGTAGCCTCCAGATGCTAGACCACATCTTAGAAAACTGTGTGTGTATGTATTGTCACATATGTGCTAGATTCTGGTTCAGTTTCTAGTAAAGCGGATAGTGTGGGAACCAGAAGTCAAGTGATCAGATGTATGTGATATCATTCTGTAATCCAACACTGAAATTATGTTTTAATACTAGATTAGACAGAAATCTCAGGGCAGTCTGTTTTTGAAACCTGACAAAGAAGGACTGCTCACCTACATCATCGTGCCTTGCTCTAGTAAGTGAACTAGGGAACAGTAATTCGTTAATCAGTCAAGAAAATATAGTGAGAATAGTTAAGTATTATTTTTCGGTGTCAATCTTTCCCATCTGTGTTATTTTTAATATTTCCTGTGATGAAACTGATGTTTATTATTAAAAGGTATTTAGTATTTTCATGTTCTTTTATTATTTATTATTACATATATTTAAACTTTTCATTGTGGCTGGTCTTTTGGAGACTATTTTAACCTTAGAGTACTTGCATTTATTTGGTGACACTGTGGCCAATCTTGAAAGCCTTGCTGCATTGGTCAAATGCTACCATTTGTATTTATTTTAATCAGTATACATGGGTACCCTGGTAAGAGCCTTAGAGTAGCTAGCTTTGGGGTATTCTGCTAGTAGTATCTACTTTACCGTCTGGACAAAGGAGGCATAGCTGGTACGTCTGTGTCAGCCTTGCCCAGGTGTGTGTGTGTGTAAATCAAATTAAGAGTGTGTGTTTCAGATACTTGGAGCAGGGACACAGAGCACTGGTTTCACAGAGAGGGTGGTGGAGTACTTGGCTTAGAGCACTCGGATGAGGACTCAACTCTGCCACTGAGGTCAGTGCAGAGTCTTATTTGGGGCCTGGTGAGAGAAACAGAAACCCAGACCCAGGACAGGAGTGTGTTCCCTGGGTACTCTTAATGGAAATTGTGCTTGTTGCAGACAGCTGCAATTGGAAATATCATGTGCATCTATTTTTGTTCCAAATGAACGTCCCTCACCAGTGTTGGTGGCGAGGATTGAGGCTCCTTGATTACTAGCCCAGAGCAGGGATGCCACAACCTTAAACTCAAAACAAAAATGTTTTGCATGGACAATGTGATCAGCAGTTTATAACAGTATGACATAATCCTGAACTGCACTGATCAGGAGGACATTTGCCAGAAACTAAAAAGAAATTATAATTTTTGTCTTCTTTTGGTGTGTGGTGTTTTGAAGAGTTGTTAAATAATGCTGGGTATAATGCAAACAGTATGCCAGCCTATTACTGCTAAGGTACCCTTATCCCCTTAACTTCAACACTGGCAATGGAGCAAGAGAATCAGGACTGTTAGCATATGAACACACAGCATGCTATGGCCTTGAATTCTTTCCATTCTTTGGCATTTTATTTGAACAGAGATAAAGCTTATCCAAAAGGTTGAGAACTGAATCAAAATGCAAGCGCTGCTTCCCACATAAGCTTGCATATCAGAACTGAAGGAGGCAGACAAGATGAAGTCTCTTTTCCCTTTTATGGCATCAGACTTTTATATTCATATATTTATTATGGAAATTGACAAGCAGAGCAGGCATACTGCATTAGGGACAACAGTCCTTACAACTGAAATATTCCTTACACCAAATTGCTGGTAAAGCACCCAGGTATTAATGCCATTTATTATTACAGCTGGAATTTCTTGAGATTTCCATTCAACTGCAGGAATACTATGGAAGTTGTAGTGAAGAATGCAAATGACTGACAAGAAACAGTAGATGAGACCTGAAGTACCAGTCTCTTCTAACCCTAAATCATTCTGGAACAGCATATTTTTTCTGCCTTGTAGTTAATCTTCCTCTGAAACACTCTCCTTTATGTGTTTCATATAGGTAGTTCCCTTTCTATCTTCTATTTATAGTCAAGTTTGATTTTTTTTATCATACTGGTACACAAAATAAATAAGTCACAGTCATGACTTTTGGACTGCATGCTGTGGTAAAAGGGAGTGGTCATCCTTCATGTAGGATTGAGCAGATATCTCACTTTCATGAGCACATTGCCAGAAGTAAGGAATTTAGATATTATTACTTTAAACTTTGTCAGAAATTGCAATGGAATTTAAAAAAAAGCTTTTTTTCTACTGAGCTGTAGAAATAAAGGAAAAGAGGGGGCAATTCCATTACAGTTAGTCATGAACTACACCAGCTAATTTTTTCAGTGTCAAATAAACCATCACATAAATGCTCATCCATTTATAGTACTTTTGTGTACCATGTAGAGGCAACATTATTATTACATATTATGTCATATTAATCTAGTCAGTGCCTAGATTTAAACCAACAAAATTGTACTTAGAGCTTGCCAATGAAATGAGTTCCATTCCAATAGTAACACATTTGTTTAGTTGCAAAATCAGATTTTCAAAACATGAGAAAAATGTGTTATTTTCTTCTATAAGATTTTTTTAAATATCCATTAAGGTATTTCTGTCAAGTAAAACTTGTGGTGGCATATTATTGCATCTCACATATGCCATCACTGTGGTACCCTCATAACATTTAGTTTGCTACTTTTCATTATACCTTGCAATAGAAGCTAGTATCTCTATTACAGTTTTGTTCAAACGGGCTGGTTATTAAGGGGGTGCTAGCACCCTCTTACAAATTAGGACAGTGTAGTGTAACCAGGCAGTAATACAGCAATATTAAATGGCATTTCTAAAAGATCCATTTATCTTTGCCTTGCGTACCCATTAGAACATGCTAATGTCAACATATATGTTTAGATGCATGGTCATTAGTCTCCGAGGAGGATCTGTAGAAAGAGTGTACGGGAAAGAGCTTATATGTGACTTACAGTGAGCTAGAGCTCGAGAACAGACTATGGATTTGCACATCGAATCTACTGGCAGTGTATAAATAATATGAATCTGTACAATTTGATGAGTGATGAGATAATAAATCAGATCTAGAGTCTAATATTAGGATTGTCCTGGTGGCCTAGTGGAGAAGATTCAGCACTCACTGCCATGGCCTGGGTTTGCTTCCAGGCCAAGGACGTTTCAATACATTTCATTTTTGGTTCAAGACAGAGTGGTGTAAAAAGCCCCAAAGTGTGAGATACAAGCTTTTCATGAAAAGGGAAGAAAAAAAGCTTTTATTTAAATTCTGCTTAAATATTTCAAGTTGAGTTGCAATTCTAGTGACCTGTGTGGTGGTATTTTTATACTTTTATGGCTAAAACTTGGACAAAAAGCAGAGAAGTCATCTGTTTGTACTTTTATATTGTTCTGCAACTTTCTTGTAGCTTCATTTGCAGTTTTGGGGAGATTGTACATTACTGCAAGATTTTAGCATTGTTTATACATTATACTTCCCTTCTATCACCATTAATAGAATTACATGTAAAAGGTAGCTTTTTTTGTATTTTGAACCTAGTCAGGGACCCTCAGTCTTGAAGCTTAATTCACATTTGTAGCAGACACTGATCTACTGCCAGATTTGAGCCTTATTTTGTCATTTATTACAACGTTACTAGTACATTTCTGCATTGTCTGGTGCCTTAATCTGTGGTGGGATTACAGTAGTGGCAGTATTGTGAATTCTGCTCTAAGATTTGTGCTTCAGTACTTTTTATAGCTGTACATACCTACTTAAAGTTGCATTCCAGTCCCTCTCCGTTTAACTTGCTACTGTTTTTTATCCTGTTCTTTGAATCTGCCCCAGCCCCCACTGAGACATTAAGCTAAAACTTTCTGAAATTCTAACTATAGGACTAGAACTGTAGTTGGAATTTCCCAACCCTCCAACCATCCCACCCTTATTTTATTGTAGCTTTAAAAGCCTGTCTTCTCTGGTTTTCACCCCTTAAGATAATCTGACTTCCAAAGTCCCTCCCTTTCTCACCCCTTTCATTGCTATTGTCTGTTGTGTAACCTAAAGGAAAAGTCCACCTTAGAACTCGGAACACATTTTTTTCATTGTACCTTTGTTTTCTGAGCTATATTAATGCCGCAGAAATCACAAGTGCTTTTGCAATTTTAGTGTGTTACCTACAAAATTGTGGCTTATGAGGCCTGCCTTGGTAACATTATCCTGTTTTCTTGCTTTCATTCCTTCTTCCCAGAATACATTTTAAGTCCTCTTTATATAAGTCATGCTAGACTTAAGTGGTATTTTCTCATGCCATTAAGATAGAATGGCAGGAGTGTGAAGGACTGTTATCTACCACACCTTCTGTAACACAGCTGCTTCTGTTTCCTTGAGTGGGCCTTATTTATATGCCTGCCAGAGCTTGTTCTATGCTATAAAAAGCTGTTAGCTACTTCCAGCAAAAGTAGGTAAATAGCAGGCTTTTGTAAAGGGATTTTTTTTGTAGTTCTAAAAGAATTGACAGACCCACACACACACACACACACACACACACACACACACACACACATACATCCTAAGGTGTGAAAACTCTCACTGCAGTAAATGATCCTTGCTGTATCATATACAAGTGACAACTACAACCATTGGAAAAGACTCAAAAGTCTGTCTGCTACTACAAATGCCTTCAGTGGGAAGTTTTATTTTCTCTTTCTCATGAATGATGCAGAATTAAAATATGCTTTACCAGTTCCTTAATTATTTCTGTCAAGTTCATGACCTTTGTTTTCCGCATTTATTTATACTTTGTTGCCCAGGAAAGTGAATTGATCCTAGGACCCTTTTCAGCCACAACCTGGGCTACATTGGCAAAAATAACAAGTACTAACGTACTTAGCAATATAAAGAAAAAAATACTGCCATAAAGACCTTTGACAATGATTACGTGTACAACAAACACATAGTCAAGGTGCGACCGTGAATACGTAAAACATTAAACATTTACTAGAATGCATACATTAATAACGCTCAACTCCACCATGTTAACTTTATTGTAAATAATGACTTGTATGCATCCATACTGCACAACTCAGAGAGCTGTAAGAGGTACTGTTCTCCAAATGAGTAGGAATCAGCAAGTGAATGTTCTAGGACTTCACAAACGAAAAGGCTGGGCGGGATAACTGTATTTGCATCACTTTTGTTGTTCTAAGATCGTATAAAAATATACCAAACCTACAAATTTTGGAATGGAACAACCATTACAGTGGAGCCCAATGCCTAGCATGGTTTAAAAGATTTGGGACATGTAGAAAGTAGGTTGATAAGGATGATAATTATATAATACACACTGCACAAACCCCCTTTTGTATATACATTTGTGTGTGTGTGTGTGTGTGTGTGTGTGTGTGTGTGTGTGTGTGTGTGTGTGTGTGTGTGTGTGATGTATACACACACACACACACCCATATGTCAGTGCATGTGTGACTACTTACTAGAATATCTACTGCATATTTGTGTATTCACACTGTACTACATCCCACATAAATGTATACATATTTAGTATGTGTAATACTATATGTACAAAATGTACATATCTGTGTGTGTGCATGTATATACCATACCTTTCAACGTCTTAGAGCAAAGCTTCTGAACAAAGCTTGACATCATGGGGGGACGAAAGGAACAATAATTGGGACAAATTTTAAATATTACTCTTATAAACTTAGAAAGTTACTAAACCAGGAATTTTGTTAGCATGCATTTTCTGAATGATATGAAGTCTGAAATGCAAATTTATGTCCTTTATTAACTTCAGTCCTTAGATAAACCCAGTGATTTGCCAGAAAATCACACCCTTTATGAGGAATAGGCCAAAAATGAAAATATGAAGCAAAAATCTGGACAGTTGAGAGGTATGGTGTATACATACATATACAGTTAGAAACCATTTCCATTTTGATTTGTTTTTAAAGGACATGAAGTACACACACACACACACACACACACACACACACACACACACACACACACACATACAATGACACAGTCAGACATAAGATCATAGGAAGTTACTGGGCTCTTGGCCCTGAGGCCCTTATAAGCCTAGCCAAGAGTTTCGCCCATGTCTAGACAAGTCAGCACCCAAAGCACCTGTCCAGCAGGGACACAGGTGGAATTCAGTGGTATATTTTTGTTTCCCATCCAGTTATCCAGGTTGCTCTTAAAAAGGGATAATGAGGTACTCTGCTTGACGTGGAGAGGGAATCTATTCCACAGATGGGGGAGTCACTGGGACACAAATCTATCCAACCAACAAGTCCTACTGATATCACAGACCAGGTTGAGGTTGCGCATACAGGTTACTCAAGTGGAGCTTGATTTGTGGATATGCAGTAGTCCCATCAAGGCGGGGTCTGAGATTGCACTGCCAGACAGAGGTCACCTCTGAGGAGTCTGTATGAAACTGAGTAGAGGGACAGGGTTTTAGCCTGTGTAGGGTAGATGTTTGAGGCCCTGGATTCTCCTGGTGAGGAATCTCTGTGATCTCTCCAGCTGCTGCATGTGCTTTATGTGGTACATGCTGAAGGTGATGTTGTACTCCATAATTCACCTTATAAGGGAAGAATACAGCGTTATTATGACCTCTTTGTCCATGGATGAGATACCCTTACTTATGAGGTGGGCCATATAGAAAGCCTTCCATACAAAAGAAGCAACATGGTGGTCAAAAGTCAGATTGCTATCAACCTGGATGCCCAAATGCCTCACTACTGATTGTGTACTTAGGATGTTGTTATTAATCTGATATGTGGGAACGTCACTCTCACCAAAGGGGATTATCACGCATTTTTTGGCATTCATCTTGAGGCCATGGTTCTGGCATCAGTTATTTGTTTGGGTGAGACCCTCTTGGTGGACATCCACATCACTTGGGGAACTGATGACTGAGCCCACCTTGCAGTCATTTGCAATCTTGGTCAGCCATAGCGCACTGGTTTTGGCCTGCACCTCAGAGAAGTATATCCAGAATAACAGAGGCCTCAAGTCCGATCCCTGGGGTATGCTGCTTGTTATGGGTCTACTGCTTGAGGTGGTTTACCCTGTTATGATTAGGTGGATTCTATCAGTAAACCAGTTTGCTACTCATCTGGTAACATATGGCTTAATGACTAGTTGAGAGAGTTTATCTATGCACAAGTGGGGAATAGTGTTGAAGGCTTTGGTCAGGTCAACGTAGGCGGCGTGTACAGTCTTTCCCTCGTCCATGGCTTTGGTGACTGTTTCAAAGAAGTTGACCAGATTTAACAAACATGACCTCCCCTTGGCAAAGCCAAACTGTGTGGGGTTGAATGTTTGTTTGGAGGTTGCCAATGTCCCTCTTAATGAGGTCTATGATAATCTGTTCCATGGCCTTGCAGATCAGGCTAGTTAGGCTGATGAGTCTAATTTCTTGGATCGGTGGACACTCCAACTTTGTGTAAAGGGATAACAGTGGCTGTCCTCCACTCAGCTGGGACAAAGCCAATATTCAGGCTTTGGATGAATAGGGTGCCTAGTGGTGCAAGTTCATGCCTGAGTTCATGTAGGCTGCAGCCTGGGATGTTATCGGGTCTCATGGAGGCTGTATTTTTTGCCTTTGAGAGGGTAGTGATGACCTGTTCCCTAGAGATAAAGGGTGGGGGGTACTGGGGATGTCCCGATTTACTAATGGGGGGACAGAGGGGAGAAGATTTTGCTGAATCTGTCAGCCAGTAGATTGGCTATTTCTACAGCATTTGTGTATGTGGTGTCCTTGACCACCAGTTCTGAACAGATCTGGGTACTTCCTTTGAGATTGCGGACATATGTGAAAAAGGCCTTATGATCGTCTCTAGTAGATGTGGCCAATTTGGACTCAAAGTTGGCTTTAGATGATTTCACTAGTGCTCTTCTTATTTGCTTGTTCAGGTTAAGGAGAGATTGCTTCCAATTGGGCACCTGCTCCTTCTTGGTCCTGCAGAGCAGTTTTTTCCTTTTGTTATGTAGTTTATTTATTGCAGATATCCACCAGACAGGTTTACTCTTTCGTGCACAGGATGATTTTGTCCTGTCAGGTATTCCTGATTCCATGCTTCGATATAAATGTTTGTATAGTACTTTGGTGCCAGTTCCTGCAGAGGGAGAGAGGGCTGTGAAGCTGTTTATACCATCCATCAGGAGGTTGTAATCAGCTTTGGAGAAGTTTTTTTATTTGACCCAAGCTAGAGGGGGGTCAGGGAAGATGGTGTGCATTTGTACATGTGTACACAATTAAAGTACCTCTGATTTCCTTTTCTTAATGTCTTAAATGAAGGGGCACATATTGACTAAATGTATCTGTATAGTATGGTTACCATCAATGCTCACATTTCCTTTGTGGACTAGAAAATGCTCATGCACTTTACCACTGTAAGGACTGACTCAAAGTCAGTGAGAGTCTTTTACCATGGATCTGTGTGTACCAAATATGCATCTCCCTGTGGAAGATGTCACAAAAAGCATAAAAGGCCTTTTTATAAACAATATCAGTGCACCTAGTTGATAGGGTTTTCACTTGCCTCTCTTTCTGCAGTTCTGTCCTGTGTGTTGAGTGGGGGGGGGGGGGGCTTGAAAATGGTAAATGTGCTGATACTTTACAAGAAAAAAATGTTTTCTGATTTTTCTCTAAATGTCACAGAAATCCTCGATAATATATTAATATAACTTATATATAGCAACTATTATAAATAACCAACTTTTAAAGCTTAGCATTTCAATACAGTGATGCTGCTTATGTAAATTTGCCAGAAGAGCTAACAACTGCCTTTAAACCCCTGACTGATCTAATTGCTTTGTTTTGCTATGAAAGCTTTCTGTCTTTTTATACCAGCTGCTGTAGTCCTGACAGAGGATTAATTGCCCATCTAAGATTGACAGCAGTACCTGGCAGGGTAAACTACAGATTTGTCTGTGTCTATGGTATGTCATGGAGGTAGACACAAATTCCTCTACAAAGTATGTGAGAAGTCAATCTTAAAAAAGTAGGTGGACTTTCCCTTCCTTTGATTTCAAGCTAAGGAAGTAAAAGTTTTAAAAAGTACAAGCAGGTTTCAGGTACCTACACAATACAGGAACCATATAGTAGGGAGAAAAGCAACCCAAGGATTAAGTTAAACTGTAGGAGAGGGTGGAGTTTTCCTTTAAGTACTTTCACACTCATTGTTTTCCATATATCCATAATCTAAGTGCCCACCCAGCAAACTGGTATTGCACTTAAGTAAACCTCCCTCAATACAAAGTATTTGCTCATTTTCCCAGAGCTCCCATTTGTTTGGTGCCCTCACCCTTACCACACTCTGAGGGGATCTTGAGTTAATTCTGCTCCATCTTGGCAGATAAGGTATTCGCTTTGTTTTTCTCTTTAGTTATCATCTGCTTAGATTGCTATTGCTTTATTTGTTAATGTTACCTTTAAATCATTCTAAAAGTCCCCAGTTCTTGAAATTGCCTTATCAAGATAGTTTAAGTTGTACTGTTGTAGCATTACACTTGCAACCTTTCTTGGTGTTTTTACATCAAGAGTTGAGCAGTGCCTTGTATACACAAATGCCTAGAAAGTAAATTTTTATCTATAAAACTTCCTTTAGAACTGAAGCCTGTAACTTACTGTGGCACAATGCGATTGGGCGAAGACCAGTTTAGAGCAGCTAGTTTGCACATTAAACAGTGGTATCAAATCTTAGCATAATCTAATTTAATCTGATGTCAAAAGCCAATGGTCACCTAAGGAGACCTCTGTATAACCCATTCCACGACCTACAATAGCCCATCCAAATACAGGCCCACTCACACTCGAGTCACTACACTGCAGGTAACTTGTCAGATTCTGGCTCCAGATAACATGGATATGTAATTTCCAAATATCTCCATAGCCAGCTTGGTAGATATGGGCATCCTGAGACAAGGTAGCAATTGTCTTATGTTCAGGCAACCATTTAATCCTTAAAGAAACAAACACTGTATGTGAGAGAAACATACACAATTTCACTGGAGGCAAAAAAATCTTGCATGAAAACAAGGTTGTCAAGAACACACACACACACACACACACACACACACTACATCTATCACATAGTGTCTACCACATACAGACCAATTTATGTTGTGGCACTAAAAAGCAATCTTCCCAAACATCAAAGACCTCCTAAGCCTATAAACAGCAATGCCTATCCTTAGCAGTCTCTAAAGGACTTACCAAAAGCAACACCAAAGACTACACATACACTTTCAACAAGTGAAGACCCAAGAGCAAATCCCATAAAGCAAGCAAGCACACATATTATCCAGGACCCTTTGTCATAGGAAACTCCATTTTACAAGACACAGATGCCCCACTCACCAGACAAGACAAAGCGAAGATAAGCAATTAGGTTATCTAGAGCCAGAATCTGACAAGTTACCCATAGTGTAGTGACTTGAGTGTGCGTGTACCAATTTGATTTTATCATAATCCACTTGGGTGTTAATGACCCGAGTCATACTTCCCTGGACTAATTGGAGAGAGAGAGAGAGAGAGAGAGAGAGAGAGTTGATCCCTCTGAATGTGTGTAACTTAACATGGAGCAGGTCCTATGGGTGCTCACTGAGGCCAAAAATGCAGCCTCAGTGGGCCCTGACAATATCCTAGGATGCCTCCGAAATAGCTTGGAACATGACCTATCAGGACCACTACAGTCACTTTTCAACTATAGCCTCAAAACAGGCTTTGTATCATGAGACTGGAGGACTGCAATGGCTATCCCACTTCACAAGGATGGACCCTCAGCCAACCCCAGAAACTACAGACCTATTAGTCTGAGTAGTCTAAAAATGGAAAACCTTGGAATGAATCATGTAAATGATCAACAAAGACATAAGCAACTTTCAGACACTGGACCCAGGCGAGTCTGCTTCATCAAGGAAAGAGCATGCCTATTAACAGACTTCTTTGAAAATGTCACCAAGAAAATGGACGAGAGGGAAAATGCGCATAACACCTACCTGGACCCAACTATGGCATTCAGTGTGATACCCACTTAGGTATAGTTGACAAACCCACCAAACTGGGCATAAACTCCTACATAACTCTGGATCGCAAGCTGGCTCACAAACAGGACCCAGAAAGTACGGACTGGTGATACAGCCTCCACTAAGAGACTGGTCACCAGTGGGGTACCTCGGGGCTCCATGCTAGGACTGCTGCTATTTGACATATATTTTTTGGAGGTAAAATCTAATGTCAAGGGCCTTTGATTGACCAAGTTCACACATGACTGTGAATTGGGAGCTATCATAGATTCCCCAATAACACAAACATCTTACAAGAAGATGTGACACAGACAAATGACTGGTACCAAAGTCATGAATTAAAACTCAATGCCAGGAAATGCATTATCGCACCTTTTGGGAAAACTGCAATGAAAGCTAATTATTCCATCAATAAGCCACCCCTAAAAGATGACCAGGTAGTCAGGGATCTGGAACATATGTATATAGAAATCGGGTCCTTGACCAACATGTGGCCAAGGAAGTAAAAATCATTCTGTGGTGCCCAACATACAAGAAAAGGGTTGGACATCCAGGTCTAAGTCATCAGTGCCACTTTATTCGTCCCTTATCAGATACATCAGCATGTACCTGACCAGACATATGCAACTTTTGGAATGCGCACAAATGTTCCTTAGCAAGAGAATCCAGGATATAAACACATAGTCCTATTCAGATCACCTTAAAGCCCTATCTTGATACTTTGTTTCCTACAGGTTAGTGAGAGGCGATCTATGCCTGGCAATACAAGGCGTCCTTGAATCCATCTCAGATGGGCCTTTTGCACCATCTGTAAAATGACCAGCATCAGAACCACTAGATCCAAAGATTTACATTTTGCTTGTGATATAAGACATGTGAGTGAGACAGATGTGCCTCAGTGGATCCCCATACTCTGGAACAGGCTCCCCATTCATGTGAAGCAGAGTCCATCCACAACCCTATTTAGGCATAACCTTGACTAATGGTTGTAAAACTAGAAATTCATCCCAGGTCTGTCCTCCATGTCTTTAAAAGACAGAGGCAGCTAGTAATGCCCAAACATACCGCCCCCCCCATATACACACACATAACCTCTAGAAACTTCCTCACATACCCTCTCCTAAATGACCATGATACATAGGGATACATTTGGTTTGGATTGCACAGCTCGGATTATGAAGGCCCTTGTGGTTGCTAGCCTAGTATAACATTCTTAATGCAGTTCTCAGAAAAGTATATTATATACCATGACTGATTTCTTACATTGTATTACATTACAATTACAAAGGTCTTTGAAGTGGTCAGAAGCCAATTTGAGTCATGTTGCAGATGTTAACAGAACTACCTGTAACAGATTGCCCCTTATATATAATCCATCCACAAAACAATAGCTTTATTTACAGCATTTCATTCACTGTTATGGAAATACGAGTTCATTGCAACTGTTTATGAAGCAAACAGGAAAGTGTAATACATGAAACTAACTACAATTGCTTCAAAATGCCAAGAGATTACTTGTACAGTTCAGGAAAACTTAAGCAAGGCAGCCAAAATCTGGCATTAAACAATTAGAAAATGCTCAAAGGTTTTTCTTAAGTTCAGATGATCCATTCTGCTTCCTCCCTCATAAAATTCATCTTGATTTAAACAAAATGCAGATGGAGTTCAAAATTCTAATTGTAATATCATACTATATTAACCTAGCACTGATTGCTGAATTATGGAGAGTGGAAGGCCATAATTAGGCAATTGCTTCAACCTATGAAATATTAGCCAGAGGCATGTTTTATGATTCAGAGACACTGTGAAATTCCCCATGGCTGCCTTAGGATTGACAGAAGCTGTAGAAAAGAACACATGCAGTGCTTTGCCATCATCTCATTATGCTTGGCAGGCTGTATGTACTAACAAATGCCAAACAGATTTACTGTTCCTGTAAGATCATCCAACAAGTTAACATAAAGGGCTGAACAAAAAAGCTTTAACAGCTGGTTCCTTAGCGCTGGATGTAAGCCAACATGGTTATTAAAATATGTCAAAATCAGTGTCGTAAAATGCCTATAAGCAGCAATCGTCTGGCACAAAACTGTAAACTGTATTTTACAACTTACTTTCAAAGTGAGGGTACTCGTTTAATGTATTTAAATCAGTTAAGTGACTGTACCTCCATCCCCAGGAGTAAAATGTACTGCCACAGACTTCTACTTTTAGAAAGGAGAGGGTTTACAGCTCATTTCTTTCTACACAGGCTGAATCCCAGGCAACCAAAGTCTCCTGTTAGATCATTATTATTCACAGACATACAAAAACTCTGGCCCCCGCACTACCTTAGTAATGGGTGCTAAACTTAACGCTGCCCCTTCCCTACATAAAAATCTTCCCATAACACTGCCACTACACAAGATACACAAATATTCACAAACAAACCCAAACACTATAATCTATCCCCTAATTAACATTGACCATAACCCTTAAATACAAAAGCTCACACACAAACATACATCAATCCTTCACTCATCCCTGACCCTAACCATAACTCACATATCCATGCACAAGCACTCACACCCCTCCAACCTCAGTCAACATTTCCACTGCACAGCTATCCATACTGTTGACATTAAACCACACCCCCTGCATTTGTGTAAGAAACGGTATTCAACAAAACACATGGGACAGGGCGGGACAGGACCCCCTCCACACACACACACACACACACATACACATCTTAAAAAGTCAAAAATCAAACTGAAAACAGTAAAAAAGTGTGAAAGACAAACGTGTATACATGGCAGGTGAGTAAAAGCAACCCAAGGACATAAGAGAATACTAATAGATGCAATTTATCCTGCTAACGTATTAACAAATTAGAGTTACAAACACAGTCAAATCTGCTGAAAGCTAGAATCAAAATATATACACACACTACTATGCGGTACCTCTTCCAGTGATAAGACAAAAGGAAAGGTACATTACAGAGTGACAAAAACCATGTTAAATCTATTAGAGGGAATTAGCTTACATATTGGGTATATTACACTCCTTCAGTGTCACTCATAGTTACACACCCATTGCAAAAACACCTGGAGAAGGGGATATATGTTTAGATAAGGGTAGCCTAGAAAGCAACACAAAAACACTTTTTACTCCAGTAGTAGCAAATGGCACACATGAAATGAAAGAAGCAAGGCTGTTTAGTAAGCTGGATTTGAGATCCATTTACTATCATTTTAAAATATACTTAGATATTATGAGCATTAATCACTTCCCCAATTACAAAGGGTTCAGGGAACACAAAAAACTGATTTTTGGCATGAGCTGTGCATCAGAGGTATTACAACGTATAATACAAGTCATGCAAGGTCTAAGGATTGCAATGAACTACAGTAATAAAATAATTTACTAACAGGAAAACTTAGCATTATGATACACAAATGTAAAGTGATGAACAAGCAAAATAATCTAACCTGTAATAGCAAAAAAAGATGCAAGTTTGATACAATGCACTGGAATTATTAAAGTTTCACATTTTTAGGCAAGGATACAGAAGTTCCAAACCTGTCTTTCTACAAGAAAAGAAATTGCTGACTGCATGCCAAGACATCAAAGTTGTCAGAGAGAAAGACATGAGAAAATATCAAAAGACTGTATAAACATGACAGAGTATGCACTTTCAAAGAGTGTTGACTCTGGAAAAGTCGGCGATAATTTTCCATTATTACTAGACATAAGATGGCAGCATAAATGCTCAAGTATGAGAATTGCAAAGATGACAATATTGGCAGTAAATATTAAAAATGTATAAAAATGAACATCAAGAGCTACTGGAAAATAGCATAGAAAATGTCCATGTGGTATGCCTTGCAGTCTTAAGAACTAGATAGCTAGGGGGAAGATATGGTTCCCAAGCATGCATGAAACTATAGAGAAGCTTTTGTAAAGTAGTAATGTCATATAGGTTCAGCCCAAGGGACTAAGTAAGCCTAGCCAACAAGGTTCCCTGGCTTACGTTACCCAAGAAAGTTAATTTCCTGTGCCCCTGTCGAGCAGAGCCACAGAAGTGATCCCCAGGGTACTACTTTACCAAAGCTTCTCTATAGTCTCATGCATGCTTGGGAACCATATCTTCCCCCCTAGCTATCTAGTTCTTAAGATTGCAAGGCATGCCACATGGACGTTTTCTATGCTATTTTCCAGTAGCTCTTGAAGATGTTCATTTTTATACATTTTTAATATTTACTGCCGATATTGTAATCTTTGCAATTCTCATACAGGGGTGTATTTCCTATTTCCCATCCACTCATCAAGATTTTTCTTGAGGTGTGCTAATGAGGAACTTTGCTTGACATAGATGGGCAGCTTGTTCCAGAGTATAGGAAGTCTCTGGGACAGGAATCTATCCCTCCAGCATGTCCTGCTTATTGTGGTGACAAGGTTAGGTCACTAGAGAGAGTGTAGCTCAGAGGGATTGGAATTACTTTAGGTGTAGCATGTCCAGTAGCTCTGGGTTTAACATAGCTTTGTATGTTAGGCAGAGATCGCCTCTGAGTAGGAGATATGCTACAAAGTAAAACTGCTGGAGTTTTTTTGAGATGTTCAGTGTAAGGCATCTGTTTGAGGCCAGTAATCCTCTTTATGAGGTACTTCTGTGGCCTTTCCAGCTGCTGCAGATGTCTTGGGAGGTACATTCCAAAAGGGGCATTGTACTCTATAATGGGTCTAATGAGTGCCGAGTAGAGGGGAACAATGACCTCTTTTTTCCTGGATGAGAACCCTTTTGTGATAAGTGTGCCACATAGAAGGATTTCCTGACTACTTTGGCGTTGTGATTATCAAAGGAGAAATTACTGTCCACCTGGGCCCCAAGGTCTCTTATCACACATTTGGAGTTAAGTAGACTGATGTTTATGTGTTGGCTCATGGGTACAGAGTTTTTACCACAGCGGATGACAATGCACTTTTTGGCATTGAGCTTGAGCATGCCTCTTGACACCAGGCATCTGTCTCAGTGACACCCTTCTGTAGGATGTACACATCATTTGGGGAATCTACTATGGCTCCTAGTTCACAGTCATCTGCAAACTTCATTAGCCAGAGGCCTTCTGTGTTAGTCTGTACTTCAGAGAAGTAGATACCAAACAGGAGATGTCCCAGGAC
Source organism: Protopterus annectens (assembly GCF_019279795.1). NCBI lineage: Eukaryota > Metazoa > Chordata > Ceratodontiformes > Protopteridae > Protopterus > Protopterus annectens. The sequence goes on along the minus strand of NC_056741.1, from coordinate 908,924,815 downwards.
TGAACCCTGTGGTACTCCACTTGTCACTGGTTTGAAATCAGATGATTTGGAGTTCTGCAACTTTTACAGTGCGGGTTCTGTCAGTGAGCCAGTTGGCGACCCATCTTGTGATGTAGGGATTTATACCTAGTTTAGCCAGTTTAGCTATAATTCCAGAATGGGGGATGGTGCTGAAAGCCTTGGTGAGGTCAAGATAGGCTGTGTGAACCACCTTACCCTCATCTACGGCTTTGGTGACTGCCTCAAAAAAGTCGATCAGGTTCAGAAGGCATAATCTACCTTTCACAAACCCGAACTCAGTGGGGTCCAGAGTATGGAAGTTACCAATGTCTTTGTTCATGAGTTCCATGATGATACATTCCATGGGCTTTCAGAGCAGGCTTGTCAGGCTAATAGAGCGATAGTTCCCAGGATCAGTGGTGGCTCCCCCTTTGTGCCATGGGATAACTGTTGCTGTGCGCCATTCAGTGGGCACAAAGTCTGACGTGAGACTATGACTGAACATGGTGCTTAGGTGGGGAGTCAGTTCATTCTGAAGTTCATGTAAAATGCAGCCTGGGATGTTGTCCAGTCCCATGGATGCTGTGTTTTTGGTTTTAGAGAGTGCAGCTTTTACCTGCATAGATGTGATTACAGGGACTCTGCATTCTTCCTGTAAAGATATGGGCTCTTTAGGGGGTGAGAGGGGGGTAAAGTTAACACTGAACCTATCTGCCAGGATATTGGCAATATCAGTTGATTCTGTAATTTTTGTGCCATTGCGCCATAACTCAGAGCAGATCTGGATGTTGCCATTGAGATTCTTGACATAGCTATAGAATGCTTTGTGGTTGCCCTTAGAATCAGTGATGATTTTGTTTTCGTAGCTAGCTTTGGAGGATCTTAGAAGGGATCTCAGCTTCCTACCGAGGCTGACCAGGGAGCTCCTACACTCATGGGATTTTACTCTCTTTTGCAACAGTTTCTTCTTTCTGTTGTAGAGTTTGTTTATGGCAGGGGACTACCAGATTGGCTCCCTTTTTTGGAGGATAGCATTTTGGTTCTGTTTGGGATAGCACGATCCATGCACTTGTGTAAGTGCTTATAGAGTGCATTTGTGTAGGATTCAGCAGTCATAACTGTATTGTCCATCTACATGGGTGTCGAGAATTTCACCACTTCCGTCTTAAGAAGCATGAAGTTGGCTGTGGAGAAATTTTTTACTGTGGTTTCCTTAATGGTGGGTGGGGGTGGGATGCGGATATCTAGGGTGATTAGCTTATGGTTGGATCTAACCAACAAGGAGTTGACTTCAGATGTGGAACACCAATCACTCATGTTGGTAATGACTAGGTCTAGGATATTAGAACCACGTAGCCAAAATTCCTGATGGTTTTATGGTGAAATTTATTGCTATTCATTATCTATTGAGGAATAAATACAGAGCTAGTTATTGAACTATTACGGAGTCACTGTTTTTTTTGGCTATGTTGTTCTAATCTATATCGGATTGTGGTTTTGGTTAGGTCTAGGATATTGTTGCCCCTGGTGGGGGTGTGGATAAGTTGATCCAGGGCATTGGAATTCATGAATTCTAGAAAGCGTGGAGCGAAGGAGTTGGTACATAAGTAGTTTTCCCAGTTAATGGTGGGGTAGTTGAAATTGTCCATTTTTAGGGTGTTTGGTTGAACCCTAATATTTTCCAGTATATCAAGAAAAAAAAGGAGTGGGAATCCTGGGGCATGGTGGGGGATCTGCAGCAAGCTACAATTTGGATTTCAGTTTTGCCCAGAGTTAGTTGCACTTGGATAACCTCGGATACATTATGCTGCACAACTAGCCTGGAGGTGTGGATATCCTTAATGAATATGGCCACACGTCCACCTTTGGTGTTCTGGTCCAGGTTAGATGGCTGAAAAGTGTGGTATGAGTTATAGCCTGGTAATGCAAGGGTGCTCTCTAGAGCACTGAACCAGGTGTCAGTCACTGCACAGATATCAATGTTCTCCATTTTAAGGAGTGCCTCTCGTGAGTGTATTTTGAGATTTAGACTTCTAGCATTGAGTAGCATTATCCTCAATTTTTGCTTGCCTGTTCTTGTTACGGTGGTGAATTTGTCATTTGAACCTTGCCTATGTTTGTATGTTAGACCCAAAATCAGAAAAAAGGCCAGCACCAAGGAAGGTTCAAAAGTAGTTTAATAAAACTGAAACTAGACCGGTTTCAGCAGCAAGTGCACTTAGTCATCATCTTATATAATGTTCTCTAAGGCATCTATATGACATCACTTCCTGTCAGTCAAATTTCTAGCAATCAATTACAACTAAGTAATTGATAAATACAATCATGTTGCAGTAAATGGAAATAAAATATTAAAATAAATCCAAGTGGTGCCACTTTATGACTGGTATATCAGACAATAAACAGAACTTAATAAAAACATGACAGTATGTAGGTAGAAATGTAACAGAGTACATTTTATTAAGCAAACATAACATTTATGTATGTGTCTTGAAAATCAGCAAGTATAAGAGATAACAAAAGAGTGGTGCAGCACATTGTCTAAAAATAAATGATATGCATACATGGTGCAAATAGAAAAGAAAGATGAAATTAAATGTTTTGATATGAAGCCTTCATGCAAAAAAGTTCATATTTGGGTACCTGGAGTGCAGTGGTTATAATCTAAAAATCAGATAAAGAGCTTCTGATTAGGTCTACGATCATAATTCATTTGCTACATGTTCAAAAATATAGATGTCAAGAAATTCACCGTGAAGTTTAAGATTGTTATCAAGATTAGCCATTTCAGAACATATTATATATAGTGCATTAGTTAACATCTTCTAATGTCCACCAAGGTGTTCAGAGATCCTGACACGAAACTGTCTAGACGTTTGGCCAATATAAAATGCATGACATGTACATGTGGCAAGATAAATAATCCAGTCTGAACTGCAGTTACCAAAAACTGTCGTCGATATTTGCCCAGTGTTCCTACTAGTGAAAGAAGTAGTTTTGAAAATATAGTTACAAAAACTGCAATGTCCACATGGATAAATGCCTGAAAGTTTATCTCCAGTAAGTGTTCTTTGAGTTGGAGTGTGATCCATGACCCTGGTTTTTTTATAGTGTGAAAATAGATTCCCTAAAGTTTTGCCTTTCCTATAGGAAAAATAACATCGTTCTCCGAGATAATCTTCCAACAATGGATGAGAATTCAATATATTCCAGTGAGTATTAATAATATTTACTAAATTGGCACTATTCCTGCCATAAGTGGTGACAAATCTACATACATCTGATTCCTCATTATGAGTTTTAGTATTGTATTGGAGAAGAGAATCCCTGGATTTAGCATTACTAAATTGGACTGCTGACTCAATAGTACGAGTGGAATAACCTCTGGACAAAAATCTCTTGGTTAGATCCTTTTGATTACTCTGAAGATCATCCACTGAGGAACAAATCCTTTTCATCCGCACAAACTGTGATTTCGGTATGTTCCGAATAATATGTTTCGGATGAAAACTATCAGCATGTAGAAGGGTATTATATTGTGAGAATTTTCTGTGTACGGACGTTCTAAGAGTATTATCCTCCTGTCGAATTAAATTGACATCCAAATAACTGATTGCACTCCTATTATATTCCACAGTGAATTCGATACCCCAGATGTTCCCATTCAAATGTTGAATAAATTCCTGGAGGTATTCCTCACCTCCTTTCCATATAAGCCAACAGTCGTCCAGGTATCTTCTCCATATATCAATCTCAGGTAGATATATGTTGTGCAAAGGGTCATATAAAATCATATCTTCCATGTAGCCCATAAAAAGATCAGCATAGATGGGTGCAAAGGATGCACCCATAGCCGTACCCTGTAGTTGCCAATAGCAGTTTTGTTGGAAATAAAAAAAATTTTTAGTTAGAATGTGTTCAGCCATACACAACAATAAGGTGTTCATCCCTGGGGGGTATAAATTGGTTTTATTTAGCCAGTATTCCAAGGCATTAATACCCGCCCAATGAGGGATGCTGGTATAGCGAAGATACATCAAGGGTACACATAAGCCATTCAGGGTCCAATTGAGACTTCGGAGACTATCTGCAAAAATTCAGTCGTGTCCTTGATTCTTGCTCTAACACATGTTAACAGTGGTTTCAATTTTTCAGTTAGAAAAACAGACAAGGGTTCAGTGAGTGACCCAATGCCAGATACAATCGGTCTGCCTGGTGGCTGATCAATGGACTTATGAATCTTAGGAAGTAGATAAAGTTGTTGTTTAGAGGATCCTTAACCGTCAAATGAGTTTTGGTTTTATCAGAGATAATTCCAGATTCTACAGCCTTTTCCAAAAATTCATTAATTTCCAAGGCAAAACCTGGAGTTGGATCAATCTCCATCTTCATGTAATGATGATGGTTGGAAAGTTGTCTAAGACCTTCATTCACATAATACTCAGTATCCATCACCACCACCGCACCCCTTTGTCGGCAGAAATAATAACAATATCCATATTGTTTCTGAGTTGTGTGAGTGCTATTTGTTCCTTCCTAGACATGTTATGCTTTATAGTGTCAACAGAACCCAAATTGAAGTGTATATCCTTTATAACCGCCTGCTGGAAAACAGCAACATGTTTATCCATGGGAGGGTTAAATGTAGATTTGTGAAATCTAAAATCAGATGATCTTTGAGCATTGTCAGTTTGATCTTGTTGTTGAAAAAATAATTTCAAGTTAATTTTCCTACAAAAATCCATTGTATCAGAAACCAAAATACTTTCATCAGTGAAAAAACCAGGTATGAAACCAAGGCCTTTATTAAGAAGGGAATAACAAGTGCTCTTGCCGTGCACCAGCCTAACTTGCTAGCTCCTATACACTACATATGTTTGTATGTTATCAGAAACTTGATACTGTAAAGTAGTAATGTCATATGTTTGCATGTTATTGGAAACCTGATACTTTCTTTAAAAGGAAAGGAAGGTTGGAGTGTTGTTAAAAGCCATGTGGTTTCCACTTTGTTAAAAAGATGTAGTGAGTATCTTTTTATCTTGTTGTTAAAAGAGATTTAGGGGGTACAGTGGAGTGAGACGAGCACTATCCTGTCAGTTTAATTTCTAGCACCGAATTACATTTACTAAGTATTAAATTGGAAATGCTCGTCAGCATGTTGCAGTGTTGCAAATGGAAATAAAATATCTGGACGTCTTAGTTTATGCTGATTCATGGGGTTGATTCTTTCTTCAGCATTCTTTAGCTGAAATTTAGAATGGATGAGTTTGGCTTTTCCACCCACAGCTACATATCAGTCTTTTCACTCATCCAGGTCCTCATTCATATTACACCATAGCCAGAGAAAGGCTGCCTTAAAATAAATGCATTAGTGGTGCCACTTTATGTTGCTCTATTTACAGACAGAAAACAGATCCACATTTATCAAAACTTGACAGTATGTAGGTAGAAATGTAACAGAGTACATTTTATTATGCATTTTTGTTTGTAACATAACATTTATGTATGTGTCTTGAAAATCAGCAAGTATAAGAGATAGCAACAAAAGAGTGGTGCCCAGCACATTGTCTAAAAATAAATGATATGCATACATGGTGCAAATAGAAAAGAAAGATGAAATTAAATGTTTTGATATGAAGCCTTCTTCATGCAAAAAAAAGTTCATATTTGGGTACCTGGAGTGCAGTGGTTATAATCTAAAAATCAGATAAAGAGCTTCTGATTAGGTCTACGATCATAATTCATTTGCTACATGTTCAAAAATATAGATGTCAAGAAATTCACCTTAAGAGTGGAGTGAAGTTTAAGATGGTTATCAAGATTAGCCATTTCAGAACATATAACTTAAGTTATAATCAGAAAGCTCAGATCATCATTATTTTAGCACACAAAGCTTTAACACCTCCATGTACTACTAGTAACAGAGTGAGTGAGAAAGAATATAGGAGAGAAAAACATTTAACAGCTTTGAAAACTGTAACACACTTAGAACTGCCACACAAGTATTTGTAGTGCATGTAGCTTTAACAGCTTCTATGTCCAACAAGACACAACAGGGAAAAAAAAGAAAAGAAAAATGTCAAAGCACTAAGCGTTTTACAGCTTTGAAAGCCAGAAGTGAAATGTATACCATTCTATAAACAACTTAAGTATATTACAGCTTTTAATGCAGTCTGAGCTTCCTGCCTCTGTACTGTGGTACAAGACTAGAGCTAAATAGCAAAGAAAGGTACTTAAAATCTTACAACAGAAAAGAAGGGTGATATGCTTTAGTCTCAAACAGCAACATAAACAGCAACCAGCACACAGTACTGCTGGGAAACTAGAACAGCTTTAAAACCTATACATACTTTCCCACTGTGTGGACAACTCAGAGTGAAGTGTATTGTAGCTTTTTAAATTGCTACAGGATTAGAGGAATACCTCACATCTGATCAGTATCTGAATCAACATTCGGTGCACTACAGCTTTCACGTTTTACAAACATAGGTCTGCAGCATTTACCATAAAGTAGAATAAAATAATGATACCTTTTTCCAGGCAAAACTGTACAAATTAGGGTGTCCTGTAAAAAGAAATATGTGGCAAGCTTAAAAAAATGTGTCAAATAACTCCTAAAGCTAAACAATGTAAGGCTATCAACAAAAATGCATGATAGAGGATGGACGGTCCCAAAGTGGTTAATCAAGAGTTGGTTAGAATGGTTCATCTCGATCAGGTCATTATAGTCTGTAAGGTAGATTCAATACCACGAGTATTCCCATGTGGAGGCCTCTCTAAAATATGTTACTATCTATGACAGAGAGACACAAAGCAGCAACAAACATGTTCTTCTATTTGCAAGGGTTAAAACACAGAATACTTAAAGTCTTGCCAACAGGGCAAGAAAGTTTTCCATACTGACCACATGCCTGCACAGGAAGCAGAAGTCAAGTTATAGTTATCCATATTTTTGTCAAGTGGATAGGAACTTGACAAAACCATCAAACTGATGTCAGAAGATAGGTGGGGCTAAAACTGTGCTGGAAGAAATGTAATGTTAGTCCTGCTGATGAGCGAGTATAATGCATTCCTTGTTAAAAGAGTACCTACAAAAAGACAACTGTTGCCAAGAAACAAACATTACAAATGTATTTTGATTATCCTTTGCATGAAAGACAAAATGTGTGAAGCTGAAAATAGCTAGACACAGATATATTACAGCATAAGTCTGAGATGCAAGTTGCTGTGGGAGGAATAGAGATATTGATGCACAAAGCTTTTCTATCTGTTTGTTGCTAAATTAAATAGACATGTTAACAAAATTCTCACATGCTCTTTTTCTGTGGGTGTAAAGGATTTTTAGATCAGCTGTTGATAGCAATTATATATGAGTCTTTTGTACAGTCTGTGGGACTACTGCACAAAGCTGGAGAAGGAGCACAGATGGTAAAGGGCCACATAAGAGATTGGTTTTGACCAGTGCATGCAAGGGGATCATGAGCTACACTCATGAAAGAGGTAAGGTTTGGTGGCCTGTGCTACTTTTGTGAAATTTACAGCCTTTGTTCAAAACATTGGTGTACAGACAATCAGAGTAAAAAAATATCAAAAGGACAATGATCTATTTGCAGTACTTTGCAGATCAGAGCTCAGGGCAAAGCATCAGGCTTGACTGGCAGCCTAACTTAACTTCTACCTATATGAATCCCTATTTTGCATTCCTCAGATATCAGCAATAGTCCAGGCTGATGTGCATTACAAAAAGATCATTTGGCTGTCACATGGCATGGAATTCTTATATATTTTAAGTTGGAGACATTTATTTAAACAGCCAGAGACATGACTGTCCTCAGGCATATACAACCTAGGTGGCTGTCTAGTGTACTACTTGGCCAGAGACACTTTTACAACATTTTAGGTACTTACCATGGTAGCGTCAATTTTTGCCAGATAATTTCCCTAAGGAGCATCTTATTGTTGATGCAGGATATGCCCTAAAGCCACGGCTCATTACTCAGATATGTAAGCCTCAGAGCATGGCCAAGATGACATACAACTCTGCATTGTCACAGACCCACATCATTATCCAGCAGGCATTCAAAATGTTAAAGGCCCACTTCTTTTGCTGCTGATCCAAGCATTGCAGGCCCTCATATATGTTGTCACACAGACCATACAGCATGCCAATCATCTCTGCCTTGGCACTGGTTGTATCCATCTGTACATCTACCAATTTATGCACAGTATGACAATCTAGTTCAGGCACCAAATGCCAGCCATAATGTTGATGGCCATGGGCATGCTGCTCACTAATGTTGTTGTCACACACTGTGGTAGTGCCACTGCCCACTGTAATGTGTGAATACTGCACATTGTTTTGGGCTGTAAAGCAGATCTTGTCCTTCCACACCCAGTGGAGATGGGGTACTGGGTTCCACAGGAAACACAATGGATGTAGGTTGTAGTGTGCCCTTCATTGTAACCATAGTTGACTGCAGCACTGTGATTTCAGACTGTGCCAGGGTTAGACTGCCATCATTGTTAATCTATGATGCTGCATTGGCATCATTTATGATCTTTTGCTGAAGTGGACACCATCACTGTTGTGTCTATGAGGGCAGACTGTGTATAACTGATTAATTTGACAATTCTGCAACTTACTGATTCAACAGTATTACAGGAAATGGGTTATACACAAAATGAAATCAGTTTATGCTGCTGTGTCTGTATCTCACATACAAATAACACCAACAGCCATAAGAGAGACATGGGATGTTGCAACCAGTTCATCACCACATTCAGACTTCCTCCAAGTATCAAAGGCATCATATTCTTCAAACAGGAACAAGAAAAACCATGAAGCCAGAAATTGAAAAAAACCACGAAAAACTGGAACACAGCAACACTTTATTCCGGTACCTCGGCAGAATGCCTTCAAAGGAATAAATTACAGTCGCAAGTTTCATCTATTTATACTGTGCATAAGGTAATTAATCAATTAACATAATTTAATTACAAGAAATTGCCACAGATTACAAAGAAAATTAAAGAGACATACCCAATACCAAGAAAAGTAAATAACTATTTCATCTAAATACATATATAAAATGTCTAAATATTTGTAAAATAGACAAGGTACCGGAATAAAAAGTGTTGCTGTGTTCCAGTTTTTCATGGTTTTTTTCAGCATCATATTCTTCCCAAACAGGAACCAAGGAACACCAGGCACTACTCTGTGTCAGTAAGAGTATCTGCAATGACAGACCCCCCCCCCCACGTGCCCATCCTCTGCTGTGCAATGGCTTGGACTTTTCTGTGAGCATTCAGTATCACATTAGTGACTCTCAAGCATATTTGTTGTAGCCACCTACAGCACTGAATCTTCAAGGACATCCAGTATCACATACTCTCAGAAGGTCCCAGCAGTATTTAACATGTGCCTTCAATACACATGTAAATCCTAGAGTAATATCTTAGTCTATGTCAGGAAGAACTTTGAGCTGTTAACAGTTTTGGTGCCATTTATGTTCCTGTGCATGTGGCTGTACACCTACAGTCAATGCCTGAACATAACCATGTCTACCAAAGCTGTACCAGTTCATTATCCATGTGGCAAGAATGATGCAACAAGTAGCATTCCTGCTATACATTACATGCACAGATTACATCCCCACACAGTCCAGTTTTGACAGCTTGGAGATGGACTGTAGTGTAATATTTGCCTGTGACATGATTATACACACTTATGTCTGACCAAGCAACTTCACTGTGTCCTCTGTACATATCTGCATCCTGAAATCAGTTAGAAGGTCTGCAGTACCACTCATCTCTATCCATCAGCAGAGAATGCAGCACATAATGTCCTTTTCTTTACAAGACTGACCACATCTATTGATGACAAATGACAGTCTTTCACCTGTACCTCTGCTAGGCTATTGAGGATGGATCTATGCCCTTTCTGATGGACAAACCCTGTACCCTTTCTGCTCACATTCCCTGTTCCAACCAGCTGTTATTGTTCAACCCACAGTGTGCAGTTGCTGTTGAGCAACCCCACCCAACTAAGGTAAATCTATCCCTTCTCCATCCCTACCTACTTCCCCTGTGCAAAAGTACCACAACTGCTGTAAAACACTTTTTAATAACAGTGTAAAGCACTACAATACTCTCTTTTGAAAATCTACTTGCTGTACCAAAGCAAACTTGATTGTGCAAAGAACACAGCAATGGCAGCAGTTGATTTTAACTACACAATTATTAGGCTTGTAGTACAGTAATTATACTACTGAAGCAAGTATATAGTTAAATGAACTGCACAAGTAGTGCAGCATGTTAATAGCCATGCCTGTGTGAACAGATGGTAGGCCATGATCCATTCTGCGAATGTCTGTGTAGCTCCATGGTGCCCCATGTTTGCATGCTTTTTTCAAACCATTAGAGGCCTGTGGGAGCCTGACAGCACATTAGTGCCATTATATGCAGTGGACTGCCCTGTTACTATACAGTATTTATGTATATTGGCAAAAAATGTCACGATATGTGACAGGCGTGCCTCAGCCTTTTCTACACATCTGCTGTGATTGCTCACATTGGGCTATATCACATTGCCATGATGCCCATCAATGCACAGCATGTGGTTTCTGCAATGTGTGTTAGCACAGTTCAGCAACCATTTCTCTCCTACTATCAAGCTAGCAAGTGAACATGGCTTCTAAAGGGCTCCCATGTGGTGTAGCAAGGAGACAAGATATCTTTCTCCAACCTTCTGCATCATGGGGGTGTGGTGCTACATGCAGTTATTGATGTTCATGGGTATGCCTCACTATTTTCTTTTTTCTGCTTTTATGAAAGAACTTATTGATCTGCCAGACAGTCCAAGTGCACCAGTCCAGGTGTTGGGGTACTTTTACTGGGTAGAGATCATACTTGCATATCTCTGCCTCACCTGCTTAGCTGCCCTCATTTGCAATGATGCTATTTAATTTTACCATTGATTATTGTTTTGCTTTCTTTTGTGTGTCATAAAACTTGTTGCAAGTGGAACTGTACTACTGCTCTTCCTACTGCCAGGTACTGCTATCCGTGACTGTTTGTGGAGTGGACTCACCTTGGATGTGACACTAAGGCTGTAGATATCTGCTTTAGTACATTTCCTTTTGGTGTCACTTGGTGTCTCATATCTAGTGACTACCATGCAGATAATGCACACAGCCCTTCTCAGTCTGATATGTTGCACTGTAGGACTACCCATTCCACCATCCCGACTATACTAGTTATGTTTGGCACACCACAAGTATGCAAATGTTATGTTGTTGTGTACTGATGAACTTTGTTTGATTAATGGCAAGGCACAGTATTATCACAGGGGTTTCATGTCTCCTGTGTATTCCTTTTGGTATTTTGAGACAGGCTATACATGTACCACCTTATAACACACAAGAGCATTTGCCCCACTGCATGTGCTACCTCCACAGGGCAGTGCAATTCATTCATTCAATTGATTATTTGTGCCTAGCTTCAATGCCCATTGCATTCACACTGGTTAACACTCAGGCAACCACAGTGTATTGGGAAGCACTTCTAGACAAGAACTTTGTTTTATTTGTTTTTGCTGCTTCAGGAAATAAAGCACTGTCACACTCAACAAGTTCTTTATTAAATGTAAATCTGTTGAGCATGACAATGCTGGTTGCTTTATTTGTTTCAACATTTCTTCAACAGTGTGTAGGATAGTGGCTTCCCATCCATGTGAAACAAAGCCCTTCCCTAACAGTATTCATGCACAACCTGAACCAGTGCATGGGAAATCAGAAATTCACCCTTGGTATGACACCTATGTCTCCAATAAACTAAGGTAGCCATTAGATCACATCCCAACATACGCCCCTTAAAATAAACTTTAAGACACAGTAACTTGTGGGTGGGAGGTTGGCATAATGGTTAAGGGGTTTACCTTACATACACACAAGGTTCAGGGTTTGATTCTCCCATAGAGTAATTTGACTAGGCTTAAAATGTTTTGCAAGGCCAGTTAGCCTAGTACTAATCTATGAACCTATATACACGAGTTGCATGGTTAGGTTTATAAAGGCCTCAGTGCTAGTTAGCTTAGTATACACCCATGAGCCTGTGAACCTTTGTCAAGCTAACCTCTGATAAGTGTGAAAGTGCTTGCTGTTTTTTTTTAGCTAGTTCAACAAAGTACTCATCTGGAATTGGCTCCTGGAATGCTGTTTTTTCTACCCATGCTGATCTTGTTGAATTTTATGATTTGTTCTTTTGAATATTCATAGTTTATGTAGCATCAAATGCAGAAGCTGGACGTTATGAAGCAGCAGCCACTACACTCTGCATCCTCCTCAACATCACCTGCTGGGTCCCTCTGCGAGGTGACAAAGGTAATCTGTGGGGACCAACTTGGAGGGTTTGCTCTTACACTCTGTTACAGTTTAGCCAGTGGGGAGGTTGTGGGCTTCCTATCATGAAGCATCATTGAGGAGGTGTCACTCGGTCACCTGGCAGTAGACTGAAGGACCGATGAGAGTTATAATGCAATGGTGGCTGGAGATTTGGTTTGACACCATGGAGGGCATCCTCCTGGAACTTGCACACAGCCATATGGCCCTAACTACTAGGCCCAGTCATTAGGACAGTCAAAGAGGTGACTGAATTCTGGATGGATGCATCACTGTGTAACCGGTTATTCAGTCCACACTACCCCCCCCCCCATCATGGTGTTTCCTTCTTATTGTCTTTTCCCCTCATAGTTTGTCCAATCCCTCCCATTATCAGTTTCCTTCCTCTGTCCCATCCACATCTCTCCTTAGTGACCCTCCTTGGGTGTCTATTTGGATTTCAGCAGGGGTAGATCTGTCCTTTCACACCTTCCCCATGCTACCTTCTCCCTCTAACTTTCTAATGGGTACCTATCCTGCCAAAAAGGGAGACTCTTCCTTCCCCATTCCACATAACTCTTCCTTCCTACCGTCTTACAAGTTCCTTTCCTTTCCATTCTTTCAAACCATTTACATTATAACCATGGCAAGGACTTTGAGTAGCCCTAGCTAGGCTCTCAGCTGTACCTGTAGTGGCACTTCAATATGTGTGTAGACCTACATCACCAAGTATAGGCGGTGCACATGTTACTAGGCCTACATCACATGCACTGTTCATAAACAGAGGGTCTACTTATGCAGCCACAGCCCCTGCACATTTACATGATAATGATCCTGCCACAAAACCCATACTGTGCCACACTGTGTAACTTTGACCTTACTATTTTTCACTACATGACAGCATTTTTTAAACCCAGCCCCCAGCCATGTTGTCACAGCAGATTTATTGAACACGTGGATCCTTGCTTCTCAAGGTCACCCCAGAAAATTGAGTTTGACATCTTATACACTCCAAGTATAGTCACTGAGGAATTTAAAAGAGCTGGAGGATATACTGAGTCAATGCTCCATTAAGGTGATTAGAACAAAGAATCAGTTGCAAAAGTTACTGAAATAATAAAGTGCGTTTCTTGAGAAAGAGTCAAAAGAAGAATACCAATGCTGGTCACTGGAATTTATTTTATTTTCTGTTTTTTATGCAGTTACCCACATTGCTTTCTTTATTAGCAGCATGACCCACTAGCTGTACAGCGATGCTACGCAAGCCTTTTGTTGCTTTGACAAGCCTAAAAGTAAGAGTTGGCTGTGGTTGGGAGCACCAGTGAACTGTGGACACATACTGACAAATAAGGTTCAACAAGCCTAAAATAAAAATAATCAGCAACTTAATAAATAACCCATATTATTTTATGTCTAGCATGCAAATGACATCTGGATATTGATATGATTTTGAAGTAATTTATTGATTGTTACTAGAAATTGTAGCAAGAGGTATGACATGCTGTACTCCAAAAAAGTGATATATCCTGTGTCCCTGTCATGTTTCCAGCTGCATCACACTTGCACTATGTAATGCTTGGATTATAATTTTCATAATTTGTTAGACAGGTAGTAAAATGTTACAGGTCTTATCTTCTGTTGTAGATCTTCAGGTTATAAATTCAGTAAACCTCTCCACTAGCTGCTTATTTCACACATTAACAACTCCAGGCTCATCCACATTGTTAAAATCTACAAGCTAATCAGTTTGAGCAGTACAACAATCCAACAAGTTGCTGCCTGAGCTAATTTACCATTTTTTGGATACATTGTTTCATGGTTTTTGGTAAATCATCTGTGACACAAGACACTGCATTAATTTCACATATTTCTATACAAGTTTGCAGTTCCACATAGATATTGTATTAAAGGAAGATAGAAATGTGGTAAAATATTAAATGGACTTGAATAGCAGATAAGAGATGGTCCATTTCTTTGTTCTTTCAATTAAAGGAAACAAAGTAATAAATTGAAGCTCTGAAATATGCTATATTATCACAGTCAGACTGGAATAAATCTCCCAGGTACTACGCATCAGTTCAAGACTTCCAAACACCTACAATTGGAGATTAACAAAATATGTTTATTGCATCCTGGTTTTGAGTGGTGGTAAAACTGCCACATCAACTAGACTATAGCATGCAGAAATGCTGTAAACTTAAAACTCAGGTTTCCACTGCAGTCACGATGCATCAAACTACCAACATTATTGTGCTAATTAAGATGCTGGTCAATAAAAATGCATGTTCCATAGATACATGAAAACATGTACAGGGCTATAGACTGACAAGCAAATAAGTATATGGAGGGAAAAGTCACGTGGGAGGCAGATGAAGAGGAAAGTTTTAGAGCAAGCAATTACAATTAAACAGGAGAGGTGAAAAGTTAGGTAGGGAAGAAGTGAAGATTACATATTGGAGAAAGTAAGGAGTGGGGGTAGTACATTTAGAGTGAAGTATAAATTACTTGCAAAAGTGTAGAATTTTGGAGAGGATCACTGTCTTATACACTGACACTTTTGCTGTAGACTAAACAGGTTTTGAGTTGTTGGGATAATGCTTTAGTATTCGTTTCGATTCTAATGTGCAGTAGTATAGAGTTCCATAGGTTTCCATATACATAGAGTCAAAAAGCTCATCAAAATTACATGTTTCTGCATTTGGTTTCAAGGGGTAATAAACTGAACCTAACAAAATGAATGCAGTGTACATTATATACCTTACTGTCTGAGGTCTAGACAAGCAACAATTTCATTTAGCATAAATGAGGAAAGCAGAGATACAATCATGCAGAGTATAGCCTGCCTATTGTATGTTCAGTTGATAATGTCCTACCATACCTCTCTAGATATCTCGCTTTTGTTTTTGAAATTCACATAAAATAAGTTGTCTCCTTAAAGCATATGCACAAAGACGTTTTTTTGCTTATTCTCCAGCTCCTGCATAGTATGCATGCTTCCAAGCCAAGCAGCCCTTGCCTCCTACTTTTTCCAATGAATCTGATGCCCTTGTAGTAGGAAAGTGGCTCACCATGTCTCAGAAGACCACTTGGTACACTCCACTTAATCAATGTGCAAGTGTTTTGTTTTGTTTTTTACTGACTTCAGCTGCAGTGAGACAAGCTGCTCAAGAAATCTACTTTCTGCAATCCATTTAGTCTTTGACTTAGTGTGAGGGTGCTGCTGCCTTTAACCAAATGTCTATGGACTGCAGACAAACAGAGACTGAAGAAACTATCTGCTCATCTCTCCTCATATATATACTCCCCCACACCACCTCCAGACTTCCTATGTGAAGTAGTCCACCTCATGCTGCTGATGACAAATCTGCAGATAGTCTCTGAAGAACAGAAATCATTATGGTATAAAGAGAGGTAGACTTTGCTTATGTGATATAGTTAAAACATTGTGCTGTACTGCAAGGCAGCAAACTACAGATAGTAATCACTATGCAATACAAAAAATTATGTAAGTCTTCAGAGACAACTGACAGTACTGTCTATGTATATTCAGCATGTGTTATTCTTCAGCTTCTGGACAGAAACTGTAAAAGTAAAATTTTGCTTGAAAATTCTTCAAGCTGAAATTGATGGCATGTTTAAAAAAATGACAGGAGACAGAATAATAAAAAAAATAAATGACATAGGGTTAAACTAGATGAGAGAAGAGTCTGCAGCTATTGCCTGTGCTGAATAGCTATTAGTGTAACTAGCCTGTCTTAGATGTGGACATCTACTTTAATGAGATCTTAAAGTGTACTTTAGAGTTCTTTGGTTTTCAATGTGAAAATGGCATAATGCTTGTTATGCTAATGCTATAAAGCCAGGTGACAACATTGAGGAGTTCAGACAAGATTTCTCAAGGTGTCAGAAAGCCTTGTAAGTTTCATCCATGGTCTACTTTGATCAATGCAGAACTTCCCCTGATGTTGATAACCCTGCCCAAAAGCCCTAACAGGCTGCAGCAAAACTATGGAGATGAGCCAAATTAACAGCAAATTCTGGAGGAATCCTCCCCATACCCTCAACACCTCCCAGTCTGTAAATGTACTACCTCTGAGATCACACCCAATTTCTAAATATGTTATCCAAGGTCACACAACCTTGGAGAAAAGGGACTCTGGTGATGTGATATGACTTCTGAGGTAGTACATTTTGAGATCAGGAATGAGACCGTTATCAGAAAGGTGCAAAAGTACAGCCCCCCCCCCCCACACCCCTTGAAAAAAAAGCAAATCTAATTATACGGTCATGCTCAAGACATGCCATGACAGCAGTCCATGGAATATGTCTGTGGCAATCTGTGAAACAGTGAGCAAAAGTAGATCTTAATTTATTCATTTATTCTTCAGGTCACTGTCAGACCATTTGTTTTCTACCATGACCTGGCCCACAAGGTAAGCACATTTGAACAATTTAGTGTAAGCAAACAGCCAACAATTTACCTGGGAAATGGCAGGAATGAAAGAAAATCTGCGCAGGCAGACAGAACATGCATAACTCCACACAGACAGTGACCAAAGATCAGAAATGTACCCCAAAGAGGTGATGCAAAGCACTTGCCACGAAGCCTCCAATGCACCCCTAGCATAGGTAGCTATGGGGATGTAAAATGTTCACATATTAACATTTTCTTTTTGTTTACAAACTGCAGCCACACAATTTTGTAATATTTCAAATATTCCATTTTTGTTACCACCTTCGTCACACCATAGTTTTAATATCTACACCATTAATACCATTAAACTGCTCTATATTTTATGATGAACTACATTTACTAGTATTCAGTTTACCATATGCAAATTCAAGAAAACTGATATATGTGAGGTGTCAAATAAGTGTGTCCATATGGGAATTTTAAAGTAATAATTTTATAGATTTAAAGTGGGTATGACCTACCTTGAAATAGTTATCAGGCTTAACTAGACATACATGATGAGGATGCCCAGGCATAGAATTATTTTATTGCCCCTGTTTTCACTGAACATTTTATTGCAAGATGGTGGGACAATGTAACAACTTGATCAGCAGTATAAAACAATGCTGCTACTTTTAAAACTTGCCCCAAACTTTAAAAAGTACTTGAATTAATCATGTTAAAACAGAAGACTATAATTATTCATATGCTGGGGAAATACTGGGCAATAAAAAGATATTTGGGAAAAAAAAGTGCAAAATCCTTGAAAGCCTTATAAAGTTTTTGTAAAAATCCCATCAATTAACACTTCAGGTCTGCCTAAATTGTGCTGGAACTATCATCTGAAATCAGACCTTTTATCTTTGCAAACTTAAGCACTGCCTGTCTTTACAGAGCTCAAAATTACAGCTGCATAATAAAAACTATAACAAGCTATCAAGCCATAACATAACCAAACAATAATCACACAGCTAGAATGAATCCTTAAAAGGTGACGAATGACACAAACCAGCTTTGTTAATGGCATTGCTAATGGCAGTAGAAGAAAAGCAATGTCACATAATGCATTTACTTTATTCTTTCTGTTCATACCAGGCACTGACGTCTCTTGCTCAAAGTTCTTGAACAAAAATAGTAGAACAATTAAAAGAAAAAAAGCACAAAATTTGACTTACAGGTTTCAGGCTTCAGTCTTGCTTATATAAAGCCAAGCAACATAAGTAGTAAAATTCCCAAAGATTTTAATCCAACGTAATACAGCTCATAAAGCCATCATCAGACACCAAGGTTTCATTGTCATTTTCTTGCTGCCCATACAGCGCTCTGTCCCAGACAACTTGTCCTTTGCTGGTGGGAACCCATAGCTCAACTACAATACATCTGGTTCTGCCACTGTCTTAAAGGTATCCTGTCAGCTCCTTTTGATTTCTTGTTCCAGTTCAACTATTTTCATTCATTGTGAAACCTACAATATTAACCATTTTACAGCACTACCAG
>NC_056741.1:908536488-908558988 GCF_019279795.1 Protopterus annectens | reverse complement strand
TTCATGAGTGAGGGTATCTCATTCTGGGACAAAGTGGTTATAACATCCCTGTATTATTCCCTTATAAGACCCATTATTGAGTGCAATACCCCTTTCAGCAATGTACCTCACAACGCACATGCAGCTGCTGGAGAGATCACAGAGGTTTCTCACCCAGAGAATCCAGGGCCTCAAACATCTACCCTACACAGATATGCTAAAAGCCCTGTTCCTCTACTCAATCTCCTACAAACTCCTCAGAGTTGACCTCTGTCTGGCATACAAAGCAATCTCAAACCCTGTCCTGATGGCACTGCTGCATATCTGCAAGTCAGGCTCCACTTGAATAACCCACATGAGCGACCTCAACCTGATCTGTGATATCCGTAAGACTTGTTGGTGGGACAGATTTGTGTCCCAGAGACTCTCCCTTTTATGGAACTTTCCACGTAAAGCAGAGTACTTCATTAACCCTTTTTAAGCACAACCTGTATAACTGGATGGGGAACAGAAAATACACCCCTGGGATTCCACCTGTGTCCCTGCTGGACAGTGGCATAAGGTGCTGACTTGTTGGAACATGGGCTAAATTCTTGGCTAGGCTTGTAGGGGCCTCAGGGCCAATAGCCTAGTAACTTCCTATGATTCTGTATCTAATGTATATCTATAAATATATATAGGTCTACTTCAGATTATTAAAGTTGCAGAATATCGAACCACACATAGTCGAAGTCCAGATGATCAAAGTTCTGCAACATCGAACATGAAATAAAAAAAAAATTTAAAAAGAAAACAAGTCTTCTTTTACAACCCCTGCTACTTAAATATACCAACTCTGAGATTGCACTACAGAGAGGAAAATGGGAAATTTCCCATTCCGTGCTGTACAGCAATCTCCATTCAGATTGTTCAGTGTTGTAGAACTTCAATCATCTGGTCTTCAGCCATGTGTGGTTTGATATTCTGCAAATTCCATGATTTGAAGTAGACCCCCACACACACACACATAAATATATATATATATATATATATATATATATATATATATATATATATACATAGATAAATATAGACTGCTAACTCACTGGTAATTACAGTTAGTTAATAATGCCACATGTTAGAGTTTCATACTTATTGTTCTGTTGTTCTGAAAATGCAGTTTGATGCAAAACTTGTATTATTTTTTAAGTGAATTGAAGTAATATTAAAAAATGTCTCCTGATTTTTGGGCCTTGGACCATAAATTCTTAACTTGCTTAACTTTTCTTCCCATTACCTAATGCACAATGTTATACTACAATACCTGCTTCATGCACAGTGTTGTTACTTTTACTATAATTAGTAGCTAATCCATTATTTTTCACTATTTTCATTCAATATTTTTGTAAAATATGTACTGCTTATGTTTATTTTTCTTTATGTTTGGAGCTTTTCTCTACAGGCCTCTGCTGAAAAGGATTTATTGATGCCCTTTTGGACTTTCCTAGTAAACAAATGTAAATAAATAAATAAATTACAAGTGAAGAAAAAGGAAAGAGCTGGCTGATTTAAACGTTACTCCAGTTAAAACAATAAAAGTAACTAAAATAAATAAAACCACAAGTCACGTAACACAGCTAAAGGACTTTAATTACGGTAAGTGCTTTCACAGCTCAGTGCTGCTTCTTCATTAAATCACATGCCTAAGACTTCTATAAGGCAAAGATACTTTGTAACTAAAACAGAATGTAGCTACCCTAGATTTAATTATGTATTCTTGTTTGAGTTTTTGAATTCATTGTATTTTTATATACTGTGAGCTTTATTTATGTGTTTAATGGTCTGAAGAAGCAGCACTGAGCTGTAAAAGCGCTTACCGTAATTAAAGTCCTTTAGCCATGTTACGTGACTTGTGGTTTTATTTATTTTAGTTACTTTTATTGTTTTAACTGTAGTAACATTTAAATCAGTCAGCTCTTTCCTTTTTCTTCACTTGTACATTGTATTTTGGATTTGGTGGCTGAGTATGGCTGAAGGCATCAGTATTGAGTTAGGATTTAATCCTGTGTCTTGTAGAGAGCTATGTTTTTCCAAAGATGACTTGCATTGATACAAACCCACTTTTGAATTATAAACTAGATGACAAGCAACTGTATGCCAAAGCCACAGCTATTGACCATGATTTATTTGATAGTGAAGTAAGGGAGTTTGAGAATGAATTATATAAGCTTAAACGTTTATAATGGCAGCACTTACGTTTGGAAGCATGATTATACTTTCAGATTTTACCAAGAGGCCTGCGTATGCCTAAAATGCCCACATATGGGGAGACTTTCCCAGACTTATTAAAGAGGTGGCAACATATTAATCTGGAAGTGAGTCTGGAATATATTAGACTTTTGAATGATTTAGAAGTTGATGAAAAAATAACTTGTGAAAGAGTAGAGGAGCTAATTAGACCTGTCCATTCAACATTGTATGATTGCATACTTGGTCAAGATGTTACTTATGAGTTGTATAAATATCATGTGGTTGAATGTCCACTGGTTCCTGTCATCAATGGGCTACCCAAGATACATAAAAACCCTGGCACCCCCCCTCCCAATTAGACCTATAGTTTCAGGTAGTGGATAGGTGATGGAGACCATTTTGATATATGTGGAGCATAAATTGAAATCTGTTTAAAAAAATACAAGCACTGTCTTGTGTGATACTAAGTAGTTTTTGATTTATCTGTATGTCTTTTTAGATATTTGTTTTTATAAAGCTGATATTTTATTAGTTACTCTAGATATCTCTTCTTTATTTACTGTCATCCCCGCTGACATGGGGATTGAGTTTTTGAGAATTCTTGAGTTGTAATGGAGCAATGACCAGTAGAGACATAGATATTATTTGTTTATTTGTAGAGCTAGTTTTAGAATATGTTTTTGTTTCAGCTGGAGAGTATTACTGACAATGTACTGATGTGGCTATGGGCACATTCTGTGCCAATAGCTGCACCAGTATTGTTCTAGCATACTGGGAGCATAAGTATGTTTTGAAGGACAAAGTATTTGCTCCATATATTTGTTTTTATAAATGCTTTGTTGATGACATCTTTCTATTGTGGAAGGGAACTAAACAGCAATTGGATGATTTTCTTAGTTATATTCACACCAGCAAGGAGCTCTTACAAATGTTTAGAATTCCTAGATGTGAAGGCTATGAAAGATGCAAGGAGAGATTTCAGTACAGGTTTATATAGGAAAGATTACCATAGGAATTCTATTTTGCAAAGACAAAGTATGCACCCTCAATTTATTTATGAAAACATAGTCAAAGATCAAAGTATAAGGATGTCTAGACTGAACAACAAGAAAGAAGGGTTCCATCAGTATTTAATTTTACTGAAGGAGGAGTTTTTACAAAGGGGGTATAAATATGAAGAAGTTTTAGACATGCTATCCCACATGGTAGGATTACGAGACAATTTATTAAAATCTTATTTCTGAGCTGCGACATCTGAACTAGTTCCACATATTAAACCTACTAATCAGCAAAGTCATATTCCTGTTTTGTTATTTTATTCCAGTGATATTGGCAGAATACACCAGGTGATTCAGAGAAACTGGCATATATTAAAATCGGATAATAATTTAAAACATTTGGTAGGTGAGAAACCTAAATATAGATAAAAAATAATGAGAATTTGAAAAGACTTCAATGTTATAATAGAGAACGACAAACTAAGACCACCTATGATAACGGGACTTTTCCTTGTGGGACTTGTCATTTTTGTACCTTTATCAACTCTGAGGGGAGCTTTAAGCATCCAACATTAGGCACAAGATTTGAGTTTAATGTGACAGCCAATTGTAATACCAGGGACATTCTATACTTGGCATAGTGCACATTGTGTTTTTCCTTTTACATAGGAAAGATGAATAGAAGCCTCAAAGAATGAATTAGAGATTATATTAGGCAAATCTGACAGATGAAATGAACGTGCTTGCTAGGCATGTTGCTCAATGTGGATCGGCACATTCATTTACTTTTATGGTTATAGATAAGCTAGATTTTTCTTTCAGGATGGGTGATTATAATAATGCCACTGAAGAAAGAGAACTACTTTGGATTATCAAATTACAAGGTGACAAAGAAAAGGGGTTGAATGGAAAAGTTTGCCTGAAACCTATTTTAAAATCTAGGCATTTACTGAGATGAATTGCTGTCTTAGTGGCAGTATCACTTTAACATAAATTGCTGCTAGGGTGGCTACATCATGTTTTAGTTACAAAGTTTCTTTGCCTAATAGAAGTCTTGAGGATGTGATTTAATTATGTATTCTGATTTGAGCTTTTGAATTCATTGTATTTTTATATTCTGTGAGCTTTATTTGCATGCTTAATGGTCTGAAGAAGCGGCACTGAGCTGTGAAAGCACTTATTGTAATTAAAATCTTTTAGTCGTGTTACGTGACTCGTGGTTTAAAATAAATAAATTAGTTAAATTATTTTTGGCTTTTCCAGAATTTTCAAAAAAAAAGGTGGAGATGTTATTTCAGTTCTGGACCAAGCAAAAGAAAAACAAAATGAAGGTATAGAAATCCGGGTATGGAAGGTTGAATTCCTCTGACAGCTTTAGCTCTGCTCACACATCCATCGTTTTTGTAAATATCCATAACTTTTTTTGTATGATACAGTAAAATATTGGCTTCAGAAATTCAGACCTACTGGTTAGGGTTGCCATCTTTTAAATTATTAAAGTGGGAAATTTTTTACAAAAATATGAGATTTTGCAGGACAAATTATGCTCACAACCAGTATACAAGACTGAACATCACTCTATTTCTCCAGTATAAAATATCACTGCTGTATAATTTTAGTTATTTTTCTTGTTTTGTGTCATTTTAAGGTTTTCCAGATACAAAACAATCATTTTATGCAACTATAAGAGGAAAGTTAGAAAACCTTTTTTAGTTCAAAAATCTCAGGACATTGACCATTTTTCATGTTTAATTTTTTCCTCAGGATGCAGCTGCCCAAATAGTACTGTTTTGCGTTGAGAGACAGGTGATAACCCTAGTCCTGGGTGTCTGTCTCTCGGAATCATTCCTCTAATTCTGATCTTGAAGGAAAACCTCAACATGAAAAGTTACTTCAAAGTTATAATACCCTTTAAATATATTCAGGGATGACCAAACAGATGTGGAAATGTCATCAGTAGGGGCGTTGCATGGAAGGGGATAAAAGTGGAGAAAGGCTCGTAGGAAGTACTTTAGGATTGTTGGAAGAGGTATACTCTGTCATACAAAAGGTAATGTCCTTAGAGGGCCTTTTGAAACAGTATTATTTAGTAACTATTTTGTTTTGGTGATGACTGGCAAAAAGAGTCAAGAATTACTTACCTTTCTTTATGAACTCTTGTCTTTTTTATAGCATCTGAGCTGCCTGTATATGTATTCTTATGTTACAGAAGTTCTGTCTGTGTTAAAGTACTATGAAAAATAGTGAATGAAAAGACTGAAAGTAAGTCTCTGTAACCATGTTAGACGCAAAGGATGGCTTGATACACAGATTGTTCCTGTTTGAACAAAACAGATAAGGCAGAGTCACAGACTAGGCTTGTATTTCAAAAAGTCATCTTATGAGTTAACAACCCAGTGTCTGCCAAAATAAAAGCTTTAACTCTGCTAGACAACTATGATCAACGTGAGAGAAAACGAGAGAAAGAATGAGCTTCTCTAATTAAAAAATAAAATAAAATAAAATATAGGTTCCTAACCTGGAGTTGAGGAAGGTAGGTGCCATGGCAAAGGTCCATACAGACATTTCTGAATAGTTAAGGACCTAAAGTTTTAGAGTCATATCAAGTAATGAACAGCACTTTCTGTGAATGCCAGTAATGTGAAACATAATTGATGAAAATTACTTTTAACAATACAGTAAGTCCCTCTACACCTACCATGTAGTAGGAAATCCACACCACCTCCAATTTATGTAAACTAACTCCATAACTGCAGTACATGGTGATAAACGCAAACTTGGTGATTACAGAAAGTGGTTTTCACCTATTATAATTTGCACTATAGGCACTAGTAGAAATAATAGTCATATACCTGGAGTTTTTACATAAGTGGAACTAAAATAGTGGCTAAATGGATGTAGTGAAAGGTTATATCAGCATCAGAGTTCTGAGAGGTACCAGAGATCACCAATGTTGTAGACTAAAATATATCAGTGTCCTCAGCAGAAGATCCAAATGGACAATCTTTTATGTTTGAAAAAAACACTGTAAACATCTCCATATAAAAATGCAAAACTGAAGGCACATGGGTTTTAAACTGAGTACAGATAAGTCAATTATAAAGGCAGCAAATGGGGGAAATCAGAAGAAGCTGAGCATTGAGAAAGAAGTGAAACAGGTTCACATCTTCAAGTATCTGGGAGGGGTGGTTGAGAAGGGAAGTCTGAAAGAGGTAGTGAAATCTAGAATCAGAGGGGCTACAACCATCTGGCACGTAGTGCCAGGGGTAGCGTGTGACATAAGAATGCCAAAGAAGCTGAAAAGTAAGATGTACAAAA
This sequence comes from Protopterus annectens, assembly GCF_019279795.1. Lineage (NCBI taxonomy): Eukaryota > Metazoa > Chordata > Ceratodontiformes > Protopteridae > Protopterus > Protopterus annectens. The sequence continues at coordinate 908,552,464 of NC_056741.1, read as the reverse complement.
TAGTAAAGTGACTAGTACTTCTGTATGGTACAGAAACGTGGGGCAGTGAAGGCAGAGTAGTTCAGGAAGTTAGAGGTGATGGGAGATGAAGTACCTGGCATGGGTAGTAAGACACCCACTGTGGGAAAGAAGAAGAAACGACATCGGAGCTGAAGCCAAAGTAGCTGCAAATACAGAGCAGGGCAAAGAGAATATATTACTATGGTTCAGGCAAATGTGCAGCAAAGCAAAAGACAATTTAATGAAGATTTATGAGATTCAGGGAGAAGGCAAGAGGAAACTAAAACATCCGTTAAAGAAATGGAAGGATTGAATGGTAGAAGACCTGCAATAGTCAGATATGATGGTGAAGAAGATAGGAGAGTGGCACCAAATCATGAGAAGTGGTGACAATCGATGCAACAGGCTGACCCCATGTAGAAAATGGGAAAAGGAGAGTGATAATGAAGATGAATGGACTATGTGGCTTGGCAGTATCTTAACATCCTTCCATAATGACTTCTTGAAGCAGGTGTAAATCTAAGTAATTTTGAGGGCGGGTATTTAATTCTTATAGCTTTTTAGCAATGACTTGTGGTTGAGAAATAATCTACAGCACATTTAGAACTCAAACAAGTCTTTCTTATACTCATGTAGGAACAATCTAGTTAGTGTGTCTGCTTAATGTATAAGCTAACCATGGGGATGGAAATCTATGTCCCCGATCATCAGCAACAGTATGATACTACCCTAAAGGTGTTTCATTCTCCTCTTTGGTCTCAAACACGAAGTAGTTATTCCAAGGGAGCCTAGCCAGACACGGTAGACCCAGTGAATGAGGACAGGTCCCTGGGGAAATGATGGTCAACTGTGGGAGACAAAAAATGCATTCTATTATCAGAACTACTGCTTGAATGCTTCTGTACTATACAAGATAAATTAATACTGAAACATACATGTTGGATGACTTTGAAAACATTCTGCATAACTGTAGAATTATTTCAGTTCTTTGTCTTTTCAGTACTGTTCGATTCACATTTCTGACTTGTCAAATTACTATGAGCAATATTTTCTGTCCAGAGTGTTTTTCTACATGTGTACATCATAAACTATATTAATGATTTCAAAATTTTCACAAACATCATGCACCAAATTTTTGAGTTGTATTAAATTAGTTTGAAATGGTACCACTTGAATTATTAACAGGTAGTGTTCATACAGTCTAGATAAACTTGACCCTTGTCATTTATCTGTCTACAGAATAAGACAGAAGTAAATACATTGACTATCCAAGTCTCCAGTTAGCATTCAGGAATATGAATATATATTCAGAAAACAGAATATTGTATTCAGTCTCTTTTTCTAAAATAAACATTACAGACCAGCATCGAGTCACCATCACTCCTGACCAACAACTTGAAATACTTTCACATTATCAGTTATGCAGTTACTACAGTGGTAGTAGCACTGTTTCATATATTTAGGCCATTTCACAAAGTTTGTAAAAAAGTGAAATAAAATGCTGCATCATGCTGTAAATATTCTGGGAAGTTCTGGGCAGAATAAAGCAGAAAACAAACGATGTTATGTAGTCCTATCTCGCCGTAGTTCTTGCTGGATGGGTTCGGAGCTGATATTCGGCTCTGACTCGGCTGATACTAAAGCTCGAGAGCTTTTACTGGCTCGAGGCTAACCCCTATCCCATGGTGCCTCGTGGCAATTCCCCAGATCTCGATTGCCACGAAAGCTTCGAGGTTGTCTCCTTACTGGCTTGTTGGCTAAGTAGAAGATTTATTTACTAAAGCTTGTTTTTTCACCATCTTTTTCTTCATCTTTTATTCCTTGTAGTTAATAGCTTTTCTTGTGTGATTTACTGATTTTACTGAGTGTTTGACCCCTATTTCCTCCCCATAGGATTGTATGGCCCATTTCAGTTAGAGGGCAGTAGTTGCCTGTTTAAGTTAGAGGGCCTTTCCTCTCTGCATGTTACTTCAAAAAAAAAAAATACTATATAAATAGAATCTTTCCTTTTTTCTATCTTTACTGTTTGTTGGTATTTTTACCTCAGTAGATAGTATTGTTAGTATAGTTAGCATTATTGTCTCTTTTTCTAGGTAGCTTCATTAGTTTGTTCTTGTTAGCATGTGTAAGGAAAAGAACAGAGAACACAAGGACCATTGCCCTTCAGGGTTTAAAAAATGTGATAAATGTTCACAGAAGATGTCATTGACAGAGTGTCACACTAGCTGTGTGTACTGCTTAGGCGAAGCCCACTTACAAGAACCCTGTACCTTTTGCCATGCTTTCAGTACCAGGGTTTTGAACGAGAGGAAACGCAAATTAATAGATAGGGGTCTTATGACCAGTTCCTTCCAGGAACAGCTGGAACTTGATCAGACAGCTCCTAAGACTACCAAACGAAAATCTTTGGCTCCAACTTTGGAACCGTCAAAAAAGTCCAAAGAGACGGAGCCAAGGAGTTCTGGCTCCAATTCTGCTTCTTCTGTCTTGGTGCCTTCGGTCTCTTCGGTGCCGAGGCAACATTCAGTACCGAGACAGTTACCTGAGATTGACCCTGTCTCACCTACCTTGAGATCTCCTATTTTGGAGAGGAGGAGATCTCCTTCTGTCTCCATCCGATCCTCCAGAACACTCTCAGATGAGGACATCTAGCGGGTGGTGAAGAGGTTGCTTTCTGACCCCGGCTCTGACAAGAAAATTGGCCCCTGTGGACCCAAAGGCTTCGGAGCCGACCCTTTTGCAATCCACTGCTCCTCCTCCGACTGCTTCACTCTCGGAGTTATTAATTTCAGGTTCGTCAATGTTGGGTCATTTAGTTCTGAGGATTCTTCCTGCTTCCTCAGAACCGATAATGCCATCCTCAGTGGCTCAGTCAGGAGCCGAGGGATCTGGGAGCCGATGCTCTCGAATCGACTCCGAGGGGGATAGTCACCCTGGGTTTTCTTATAGGTTCATAGGTTTGTACTAGGCTATCGGCCCTAGGGCCTATACAAGCCTAGCCATAAAAATAAACAGCCTTTGCAGGTATTGAACCCAGGACCCTGTACACTATAGTCACAGCAGCTACCCACCTCCCTCTCGACACTTCGGCTAGACTCAGCTCGGTTCCCACATCTGCTTCAGAGACATTCCCCCTTGCTTGGAGCTGACCATCTGTCTCCTCAGAGTGGAGGTCTTCTTCGGAGCAGGGAGGAAAGGCCTTTGGAGCAATAGAGAAGGCTTTATCCTCTGCAAAAGCCATACCTTTGGAACCGATGTCCCACAGGCAGCCGGCAGCAACCTCTTCTCCCCTGCCACCCCCACAGCATAGGGAACCAGTGACTCAAGCAGCCCCCATTAAAGGTGCCCCCTCTTCTGAGACCTCTCCAGATTATCCCGCTGGAGAGCTCCCTTGGAAGAGACTTTGTAAGAGGCTTCCTCACTCAGTCTGTCACGTCTGACACTGATTTGGAGGAAATAGAAGGGTCCCTTAGATCCCCCTCTGAGGATGTCTCTTTTTCTAAAAATTCAAAAAACAAAAAACAAACTGGTGAAAAAACCACCCTTGCAGGCCCAGCGCCTTTAAACTCCTGGATTCAGATAGATGTGTGCAAAGTTCTTTATAATCCACAGGTTATGTTGTAAACAAGAATGCCAATAAACGAAAAAAACAAATTGAAATTTTATTAAGCTTAAAAACAAGCTTTTCGTCGGTGCTCTGCACCAACTTCCTCAGAAAAACAAACTGCACCACACATTTGTCTCACTATAAATACATCACTACTCCACTCAAATGCGCCCCCTAGTGGCTCCCCTTTAAAAAGCACATAATTACACTTTGAAAATTTTTAACTAAGAAGCGGCCAAAATGTTCAACAACTTGGTATCTACTACTCATACCTGCCATCAGTGCTGGTAAACCTATGATGCTCCAAATATTGAATTTTAAAGCCACCATGAATACATATAAATACACATGATCAAATGTGTCAATAGCCACAAGAAAAATGATGATGTATTTTAAAAATAAGTATAAAAGTGGAAAGAAAATTCCCACAAGTGTTAATATAAACATTAATATAAACAATAAATAGTGAACACAGAAGTGAAATAAAAAATGGTAAAGCCCAAGAATAGGTTCCCAGATGGCATTAAGTCACTCCAGGGGGCTTCACCTCACTAGGCTTCTCAATTTGAAAAAGCAATTGATGGAAAGCATACTGTTAAGTCCAGGTAAATGGTAAGCTTCCAACTTAAGTTGCCACATCAACTCCTTGCATTCAAGTCTTAAAGAATCGGGTCCCCCCATAAATTCTTGGTTTAGCTGATCGATGACTGTAAATGAAAATTCGTGACCTGGATTATCTAATATATGTTTGTCCAGAGCATTGTCGACCTTCCCCTTCCTGATGGCATATAAGTGCTCGTATACTCTTTCCTGTAGTTTCCTATCAGTCTTGCCGATGTAGAAACCTGGGCAGACTGAACACTGGGCTAAATATACCACCCGATTACTGGCACAATTGAATCTTCCTTGTATGAGATATTTCTTATCCCTGATGGAAAAAGCTGAACTTGCTTTAATGTATTTGCAGTACCTGCACATGTTACATTTGAACATCCCAGATCTGGGGTAGGCACCAGCAATTTTGGTCTCCAGGATGTTTTTGATGTTAAGGCCCTTCCTGAAAGTAACCTTAGGGGGCGATAATAGTCCAAATGCTCCTATTGACTCTGTGGTTAATAAGCACCAATTTTTCTTTGTAATGGACACAATGTCCATTGCATCCAAGTTGAATGAAATTACAAAAGAACAATTGAAAGTATCAGACTCACTGGCGAGGTGAGGTAAACATAAAGACCCATCCTCCATATTCCCCAAAGTGGGGGGGAAGTGGCCATTGGCCCTCTTCCCCTGCACTTCCAAACTCAATTCTGCGACAAAATCGGCGGGGTACCCTCTGCTGACGACCATGCCAAAGATGAACTTGCACTCCTCATGAAATTTCTTGTCTTCTGATGTCATACAGGCTGCTCAAACAAATTGGCCTTTCACGATAGCCCTCTTTTGGTGTAATGGGTGTTCGCTGTCAAAATGTAGATAAGAATTCGAGAAAGTCGGCTTCCGATGTATGCTGGCCACAAAGCGATTTAAGCTCCTATCTTTCTCTAGTTCCACGTCCAAGTAAGTAATCTTGTCAATGGCAAACTCAGATGGAATTTCAAAAATTTTGTGGAGCCGTTAAAAAACGGCACCAAATTATTAACATCATCTAGAGTACCATTGAAGATGACAAAAATGTCATCCAAAAACCTAGTGTATAACGCTACTTTCTCTTGGACCAAAGAATTAGATAAAACAAACACCCTCTCCCAGTGGGCCTTAATTAAATTGGCCACACTGGCTCCACAGGGCGATCCCATAGGGACCCCAATCAATTGGTGGAACCACCGGTTAGTAAATGTAAAAAAGTTGCTGGTAAGAATAACCTCTAATAGTTCGCTGACCATCGTAACGTCTTCTGCAGGAGCATGGTGAAAAAACATTTCCAATTGGATCCACTCAACCGCCTCCAAATGAGGGATAGATGAGTACAGGTCAACAATGTCAATGGTCAAGAGAATACAATCAGCATTAAATGGAACAGAACCCACTTTTTCCAAAAATGCCCAAGAATCTCTCAAAATGTATTGAACTCTGTCCACATACTTCTTGAGAATCTCGTCCACCACCTTGGCCGCTGCATACATAATGCTTCCTCTGGCACTGACCAGTTGCCACATAGGTGTTTCATAGATGTTCTTGTGTATCTTGGGGTTCCCAAACAAGACTGGAATTTTAGGTGATGCCACAGAAACAAAATTATATACATCCACATCAATAACGCCATTGATGAACATCTCCTCGAAAAATGACCGGATGTGGCACAAGCTAAGATTCAATTCATTCTTAGAAACCTCCTGGTAAGTATCAGAAGATGGATAGCCAACATCCTGTCATTGTAGTCATTCATATCCATAGCCACCAATCCCCCTCCCTTGTCGGGTTGCATAAGTCCAACTGATGCAAACCTGAGTGCCTCTAACAAGGCCCCCTCCTCCTTAGTAATATTAAAATGAGCCTGGCGCCTTGAATTGAGGAGGTGGCGGATGTCAAGATCACACAATTGTTCGAAAATTCCGACAGCTGGGAGTAATGGCGGATTAAAAGTACTTGGTATGTGGTAAGGGTTCTTGTGTTTTTGGGAATCACCCAACAACAGTGACAGGTTCAACTTTCTCACAAAAAGTTTCAGGTCCAATATAGTCCTCCCAACACCAGCTCTACAGGAGGGTACAAAAGTTAATCTTTTAGCTAAAACATCCACCAAAGGTTGAGAAAAAACAAACTGTGAAAAATTGTAAATTTTAAAGTCTTTACCTGTATTGTAAAGTATTTCCAAAGGTTGCGTTGGGGATACTAAAGGAATAGCTAGACCATGATCTCTCAGTTCCTCCTGGTTTTGTATTTGTTCCTCGTCATCCGACCCGACTGTGGCTGGGGGGATGAGGCTCGGACTTGAAAATTTTCATCATAGTTGTCAAGAGTCGGCTCTTCCTGGCTGGCACCCGACCCAATACTCATAACACATTCCGTTGAAATTCTCTGGTTTGTTTGCCTCAATGGGGATCCATTCTCCGGTTCACGGGGGTGCATAGGTTGGCCATTGGTCTCGGGGCCAGATAGCAACCTCATGGTGGATCTGCTATTCCCTAGAAAATTCCCTTGAGATTTAGGGGGTTTGGGGTAGGCTACCCCCTCTTTATAGGCTTTTATGTCCCTCTGGAGTTTCTTTACTTTAGTTATAGTGGTCTTAGAAATGTGTTGGTCAATACTGGTAAAGACTCTTTCATATTCATAACGATATCTGAAAAAATGAGTATCTGATTTAATTTCCTCATCTAAGTTGGAAAGTTCCATGGTTAATTGATTAATAACTTCCTGATAGTGGACGCAGATTAAGTTGATCAATTCATTCCCATGTCTATCAAAAAGTGCCAAGAGGTCAAGGTGGAATTTCGACCCATCTTCCAAACCTGTAGGGTATTGCCACGAGTGAAGCCCCTTCGGAACAATCTTTGCACGTCGGCATTCCCCAAAGTAGGATACCTCAAGTTGTAACTTCCTTAACCTCAGTACTTTTTGGTCAAAATTGTTGAGCTTAGTAGGTAAATCGGACAATCCTTCAGTTTGAATATCAATATTGCTGATGTCTTCCCCAGTAGGAAAACCGAAGGGGCGATTCAACCAATTGTTCAAGTTTAATTCAACATAGCCCCTCCTCGGTGCCTCCGTTTCACCGAGAATAGCTGGAGAGGCTCCAATATTCTCACCTGAACTTGTATGGCCTCCCAAAATGCCCTTAGGCTTACCGCTGCTATCAGTATTATGTAAAGCTTTGTTGCCGATGGTAACAACTCTCGAGTCAGTTCCGGTTCCACTAGCCGGTAACAAAGCTGGAGTTTCTGTCGATAATCCACTGGAGGGGCGCACCGTTGGACTCAAAGAACCGCTTTTTGAAAGCCCATCAATTCGCTGTGAAAGATGATCCACTTTCTCAGTTAGGAGGTTAATAAGTATAGTTAAGTCGCCTGAGTCTGAAGTGCCACTGGCTTCCTGCATGGTGGCCAAAGCTCTGGCCAAACATATATTAGATAATCCAGGTCACGAATTTTCATTTACAGTCATCGATCAGCTAAACCAAGAGTTTATGGGGGGACCCAATTCTTTAAGACTTGAATGCAAGGAGTTGATGTGGCAACTTAAGTTGGAAGCTTACCATTTACCTGGACTTAACAGTATGCTTTCCATCAGTTGCTTTCTCAAATTGAGAAGCCTAGTGAGGTGAAGCCCCCTGGAGTGACTTAATGCCATCTGGGAACATATTCTTGGGTTTTACCATTTTTTATTTCACTTCTGTGTTCACTATTTATTGTTTATATTAATGTTTTTATTAACACTTGTGGGAATTTTCTTTCCACTTTTATACTTATTTTTAAAATACATCATCATTTTTCTTGTGGCTATTGACACATTTGATCATTTGTATTTATATGTATTTATGGTGGCTTTAAAATTCAATATTTGGAGCATCTTAGGTTTACCAGCATTGATGGCAGGTATGAGTAGTAGATACCAAACTGTTGAACATTTTGGCCGCTTCTTAGTTAAAAATTTTCAAAGTGTAATTGTGCTTTTTAAAGAGGAGCTTCTAGGGGGTGCATTTAAGTGGAGTAGTGATGTATTTATAGTGAGACAAATGTGTGGTGCAGTTTGATTTTCTGAGGAAGTTGGTGCAGAGCGCCGACGGAAAGCTTGTTTTTAAGCTTAATAAAATTTCAATTTGTTTTTTTCATTTATTGGCGTTCTTGTTTACAACATAACCTGTGGATGTCTCTTTTTCTGACATCTTGGAAATCCTTAGATAGAGGAGTGATTGGAAGGCCTGTAACCCTACTGAGGATGAATCAGGGTATCTTGACGCCTTTAGTTCCCAACCTTCCACCTCCTGGGTGACACTGCCTTATGACCAGCTCTTGGGGGTCATATTGCTTAAAGCCTGGACCTCCCCAGACACAGTGGAGCCTGTCCTGAGGAGGTCAGACAAATTTATGACTGCACCAGAAGATAAATCCTTTCTTTCCAAAGGGGCTCCTGTTGATGTTATGGTGGTAGCAGCGGCCACCAAGAAGGAGTTGTCCAAGACATCTTCCAATATCCATCCTCCTGACAAGGAGTCCAGGACAATAGATAGGTATGGAAAGCATACCTTCTGTTCAGCAGCATTTACCTTAAGATTGCTGAATTACCTTACCCATTTCACTCGACTTCAGAGGGATCTCATGAAGGAGTTGGGAGATACCGTTCAGGGTTCAGTAGCTTTGGGATCCATGTATAAGGTTTCTGTGCAGCTCTCCACCCTTACATCAATAGCTAACTCCTCCATGAGGCTGATTTCCTATGCAGCGGATGGAGTGAGTAGGGCAGCCACAGCAGGAATCTCTCTTAGGAGGCATTCTTGGATGTGTCTTTGTAACTTCACAGAATCCTTTAAGTCTTCCTTCACCAACGTCCCCTTTGATGGTTCAGGTCTTTTTGGACCTCAAGTGAAAGAGACCTTGACCAGGTGCGAGCAGGAAGAGAAAACATTATCTGCTGTCGGAGTCCGTTTATCCCTTCCTTCTAGACCCTATCCCAAGGGTCATACAGGAGGGAAAATGTGGTTCTGTAAATCCCAAAAAGGTTTCCCTCAGGCACAAGGACAACCCTCCCCTAGGGGCAGAGGGGGAAGATAAATGGAAGATGCCATCCTCATGGCAGAGGAAGTCTGCAACACCAGGGAGATAGAGAAACCTTCTCTGATTGTCCCTTTCATCGCCCCTGAGGGGTTCCCCAACTTTCCGTCTCCGGAGGCAGTCAGGGGTCATCTATCGCTATACCCAAGCGCCTGGCTAAACATTTCACAACATCATTGGGTACAAACTGTAATATCCAGAGGTTACCTGATTTCCTTTGTTTCCGATCCCCCAGTAAACTGGTCTCTTCCAGACGTGCCACCTATTCATCTAGACTGTGCAACATCAGAGGTCATCTCGTTGCTGCAAAAAAGAGTCATCCAAGAAGTCTCCACAGAGCAAATAGATTCTGGAACTTATGAGTCTTTTTAGTTCCAAAAAAGACATGGGACTGGAGATCAATTGTAGATCTCAGCAAACTCAACAAGTCCGTAAAGAAATCGAAGTTCCGAATGATCACTCTGCAGTCGATATTTCCCTTTATCGGGAAAGACAATTGGATGTTCTCAATAGATTTTCAGGACGCATACCACACCATCAAAATGGACAGGCGCTGCAGAAGGTACTTACACTTTCAGCTGGGAGCCAGTCATTTTCAGTTTTGAACACTGGCCTTTGGCCTCACTACAGCCCCCAGAGTGTTCACCAAATGCATGGCAGTGGTGACGGCTCACCTGAGATGTCAAGGATTCCAGGTGTTTCCGTACCTAGACAACTGGCTCCTCACTGCTACCATCAAGCATCAACTGATCAGAACCAGGGACGAGACTCTATCCTTGTGTGCCAGATTAGGCATCACAGTAAACCTAAAAAAAATCAGCCTTATCTCCATCACAGCACATTGCATTCTTAGGCTCAGAAAATAGACTCAACCACCATGTCTGCAAGGCTAACACCAGAAAGAGTAGAATCATCGTGAAACCAAGTCAGATCTTTGCTAAACAGTCACAAATTTCAGGCCAGGGTAGTCCTTCAAGAACTAGGGACTATGGCTTCCTCCATTCTATTAGTTCCTCTAGCCCATCTGCACATGAGAGTACTTTAGTGGCTACTATTTGCCTAATGGTCAATGCAGGATCTTCCCCTGTCTCATCAGATTCTCATCACAAACATCTGCAAGAAGGATCTGACACTGTGGTTGCATATAGAACTTCTCTTAGGTCATCCACTTATTCCTCCTCAAGAAAATGTAGCTTTGACCACAGATGCCTCGCACATAGGGTAGGGGGGCATTATCTGGGAATGACGGTCCAAGGTACTTGGCAGAACCACAAGAACCACTTGCACATCAATGTTCTGGAGATGAGAGCAGTGCTATATGTGTTGCAAGCACTTCACAGTTCTCTTCCCACCGGGACAATTGCGATTCAGTCAGACAACATGTCTGTCATGTGGTACATAAATAAGCAAGGGGGAAACCATATCTTATCCACTTTGCCAAGAGGCCTTAAGAGTTTGTAAATGGGCGATGGACGATGGACACTCAGTGCTTTCTGGTAGCAATGCACACCCTGGGGAAGTCCAATGTAATAGCAGACAAACTCAGTTGAGCAATTCTCGTGCCTCATGAGTGGTCCCTGAATGCAGAAGTTGCGAAAGAGATCTTTCACAGATGGGGCCAACCTTACTGCGACCTACTCACCACACACCTGAACACCAGCTGCAGCAGCTAATTTGCCCTAATTTCCCATTTGGAGATGTCACCCAGGGATGCTGTAGTCCACGATTGGCCCCCGGGATTCCTTTATGCCTTCCCACCTTTTCCTCTCATTCCAAAGGTAATACAGAAAGCAAAACAGTTGAGGAGTACCCTGATCCTCACTGCTCCTTACTGACCTTGTCAAGTCTGGTTTCCCTTCCTGTGGCCCTACCTCTTGGAGGAACCATGGATTCCGAAACCATCTCCAGACCTCCTGATTTATCAATCAGGGCAGTTCCATCCTACCATCCACATCCTAAAATTGACAGCATGGCTGCTCCAGTTCCACGAATAGCCAGGTGCATTTCCCTCTCACCTTCAGTCAAACACATTCTGATTTCTTCCCACAAGCCTTCCACTATGAAGTTATACTCCAGCAAATGGAAAAGTTTCTCTATTTGGGCTGTAAACCAATGCTTAGATCCCAATACAGCTCCTATAGAATCTATTTTCTCCTTCCTTGCATCCATCTTTCATAAAGGAGCTGCAGCTGCTACAGTTAGAGTTCAGTTAGCTGCCATCTCTAATTACCATTTTGGCTTCATGGGAAATCCCGTCATGTCCCACACTTTGTGCAAAACCTTTTTGAATGGAGTTATCCTTCTCAAGCCTTCTATCAAACAGCCACCCGAACCCTGGGACCTAAACTTAGTTCTCACATCCTTAATTTCTTCCCCCTCTTCTTCATCGGATCTGAAATTATTATCTTGGAAAACACTATTCTTAGTAGCCATAACCTCTGCTAGGAGAGTCTCAGAATTCCAAGCTCTTACTATTCGACCTCCTTACATTGTTTTCCACAAGGATAGAGCCTCACTTAGAACTAACCCTTCCTTTCTTCCCAAGGTATGCTCAGGACATAATCTTAACACTACTATTGAGCTACCAGTGTTTTTTACAAATCATTCTAATAAATCTGAATACAGGCTACACCATTTAGACGTCCACAGAATTCTCAGGTTTTACCTATACAGGACTAAAGAATTTAGGAAATCAGATCAATTATTTGTTTCCTTTTTGGACAAAAATAAAGGCTTGCCTGTTTCTAAGGTTACCCTTTCAAAATGGCTTTCAGATTGTATTTCCTTTGCTTATCAGACTGCTGGCAAACAGTTACCCAACAAAATAAAAGGCCACTCTACAAGGGCAGTATCAGCTTCATGTGCCTTTAGATCTAGGCTCCCAATTGATACTATTTGTGCAACAGCTACTTGGGCAAGACCACATACCTTTGTCACTCATTACAAATTGAATTTGGCCTCCCAGGACAAGTCATCCTTTGGGTCCACTGTGCTGAAGAGCCTCTTTGCTTGAGCCACCCAGGATAAAGGTGCTAGGGACGCTGTCCCATCCAGCAAGAATTATGGTGAGATAGGACTACATAACATAAAGAAGTTACATACTTACCATAATGTTCCATGTTTGTAGTCCATCTCGCCTACATTATTGTGTCCCTCCCTCCTGCCCCCTTTCTGTTCCTGGAGGATCTGGTGAACTATACGTATGCTGTCTGACCTGGTGGTAGTTGTTGTCCACCTGGCATAGATAATGTTACACAGTGTTTTGTCTGTATGTACACAGTTATTGATAGTTTCATAACTATTAGGTACTTATTGCTTTCTTGCAAACAAGATCTGGGTAATTGCCATGAAGCACCATGGGATAGGGGTTAGCCTTGAGCCAGTAAAAGCTCTTGAGCTTTAGTATCAGCCCATCCAGCAAGAATGTAGGTGAGATGGACTACAAACATGGAATGTTATGGTAAGTACATAACTTCTTTTTTGCTGGCTGCAACCTACAAATACTATTAAATGCTAAAGCATTATGCATTCCTTGTCTGAAACCAATGTGTTTGCACTGGAAGTAGCCCTTGACAACTTGCTTATTATTGGGCATCCTCTGATGCAATATGACTGCGAGAAAATACAGATTTACTTGTGTAATTCTTCACAGATTAAAACTTCATGCTGGTTTGTCCCTCGTTCAGCACATTTATTTTACATATTTTAGTCGTTGTTGTTGTCATACGTTTAGGACAAATTTTAGACTCTTGTCCAAATCTGATCGTATATATATATATATATATAAACACACACACACATATATATATATATATATATATATATATATATATATATATATACACACACACACACACACACACATATATATATATATATATATATATATATATATATATATATATATATAAAATCAGATTTGGACAAGATATATGAATGTATAAAATATATATATATATATATATATATATATATATATATATATATATATATATATACACACACACACACACACATGTATATATATATATATATATATATATATATATATATATATGTTTATATTTTTTTCAGTCACAAAATATTTATAGGTTCATAGGAGATTACTAACTAACATATAGAGTCTTTGCAAGCTTAGCCAATACAACCCAATTTTTCGCAGTATATGGCCCTAGGGGCAGGAGAATGGCATGGGTTTGAACCTATGCCTTGAGTACCCTTCAGATTTGCATCCCTTATCTGTCTGCTACTAGACTGATCATTTCTGATTTTGCACACCTCTGTTTTTAGATAATTGATTAACTTACCAAACCCACGGCCTTTCATTCCATGTTTAAGATCGGTTACACATTCATCTGTGGATTCTTGGACCGTTGACTTCTAGAAACTGAGATATGTTAGATTCTTCATTGGCTGACACTGTTCTTTAAATTTTTTACATTTACCTTTAACCATAGAACTGTTCCTATCTCCTCCATTGATCAGTTAAAATTATTATATGCTGTGTTTTCCAGTATGCCAAGAATTGAACTTGTACTGAGTTTTTTTCTTTTTGCAGATGTTAATGTGTTCAATGTTGTAAAATCTGTCATCATGAGTCAAAATTAAAAAAATAGTGTGAAAGACATTGGTATCCCAGAAGCTAGAAATAAGTAAACATACCATTTAACTGTAAATAATGAAAATAAAGTATTAATTGTAAAAAAAAAAAAAGCAAAATAATGTAATTTTATTAACAGATTCAAAATTGTCAATACAACCTGTTTGGATTCTTTTTTTACTTATGAAGATTTTTACACTATTCTGACTAAACACACACACATGACAGAAAAAGAGAGGGAGGGAGAGACAAGGAGAGAGAAAAAGCAGACAGTCTTCTCCACAGCAGAGCATAAAATAGTTTCTATGCTAAAGTCCGTCAAAAGTAAGTTTGTTCTGGCACCATGTTGTATCATGAAATGTCTTTTACACAATTTTTTATCTGAAACTTAGAAACTGTTATTACAGGTGTACATGAAGACCAAATGGAAAATGTATTAACTCTGGTAGATCTTGACATTATAATAGATTACCACAGATTGCAGGATGGCCAGTGTCACATGGCATGCAGTTTTTGCTATGACAAGGTCCATTAAAGAGGTAAACTATATTATAGCTTAACATGCTGCAGTAGGTAACATATAATGCAAAGTTAGTAGTAACAAAAATGTTGCTTTTTCTGATGAAGTACATAAGATTTCTACTTCTTAAGTAATGACAACTAAGTAAAGGTATATTCTGGATATGTACTGCATTTCTCACACTAAGCAGAAGTCATTTACTCACCTCTAACTGAAATCATGCATCTTGTAATGTGTTACACTGCAAAAGTGAAATGCACATACAACCATATATTGCTAAGTTGTACAGAATCCCATTTGCCAGTCCACTTTTTAGAGCGTTTAGAAAAACTTACAGAGAATGATAACAGGATATTGTGATATACAGTGCATCCAAAACTGCCATTTTACCTTTTGTGATTTCAGTGAAGCTCATTGCTGAATTTGACTGCAGCATATTGTCCCCCTCAGCACATGCAGTTTTGCTTTTGCCATGCTTGTAGCCACAAATTGTTTTTATTTTTTATTTATTTATTAATTAATGTCTCTTTAGCCATTAGCCTACTAATAGGCTAATGGCAAAAGAGCCTTACAAGCCTAGCTAATGTAACCCAATTTTACCCAGTATATGGCCCCCAGGGGCAGGAGAATGGCTTAGGTTTGAGCTTGCACTTTGAGTACCTTTCAGATTTTACAGATTGTTCCTGTCCATAAGAGACATAGGTGCCACCACAGGTATGAATTTGCCACAAACCCATCCATCTATCCAAACTGGTCTTGAAGAGGATGAAGGAAGGACTGTGCTTAACAGGAATAGGAAACCTATTCCAAAGGTGGGGCAATCTCTGAGACACATATCAGTCTGTCCAGCAGGTTTTGTTTGATTGATTAAGTTCAGATCCCTAGACCTGGTGACCCTCGTACTGTTTGTCTTGCAGATATGTAGCAACTCCAGCAGGACTGGATTTGTGACTGCCTTGTAGGTCATACATAGGTCACCCCCTTAATAGTTGATAGACAAGACAGAGTAAAGGGAAAGGGCCTTCATTCTATCCACATAGGACATGTTGGTAATGCCCTGTATTTTCTTAGTGAGGAAGCTCTGAGATCACTCCAGCTGTTGTAAGTGCCTAGTCAAGTACATTCCAAATGATGCATTGTATTCAATTATCGGTCTAGTAAGGGCTGTATACAGTGGGATTATAATTACCCTGGATTTGGTTGCCATACCTTTACTTATAAGTTGTGCCACATAGAAGGGCTTCATCACCACTGTGGACATGTGATGGTCAAAGTTCAGGCTATCTATCAGTGTACCTGGCTCTCTCACCTCTGATTCTATTCTTGGGGTGTGCTTTTAATGTTGTAGTTAGCAGGGATATTTGATTTTCCAAAGGGTACGATAGTACATTTCTTTGCATTTCGTTTTAGGATGTTGTTCCGACACCAATCATTTGCCTGATTTTAGACCCCCTGAATGATAGCTACATTGTTGGGGCATTCAGATTTTCATGAACGCCGAGGTGCCAGCTCGACGTCCAACTTTCAACACCGCAAGCATG